>NW_008795939.1:4319107-4326521 GCF_000699145.1 Aptenodytes forsteri
GCCTATCAGTACTTAAAGGGGGCTTATAAAAAAGATGGCAGCAAACTTTTTAGCAGGGCCTGTTGCAACAGGACAAGGGGGAATGGCTTTAAACTAAAGGGGGGTAAGATTTAGACTAGATATAAGGAAGAAATTTTTTACGCTGAGGGTGGCGAAGCACTGGCACAGGTTGCCGAGAGAAGTGGTGGATGCCCCATCCCTGGAAACATTCCAGGTCAGGTTGGACGGGGCTTTGAGCAACCTGATCTAGTTGAAGATGTCCCTGCCCATGGCAGGGGTGTTGGACGAGATGACCTTTAAAGGTCCCTTCCAACCCAAACTATTCTATGATTCTGTGATATTGGATGGGCAGAAAGCTTAGAGAGAAATGAGCCAACAACCATTGCCTACTGTCTTCTGAGGCCGATTAATTCAGGAACAGAAAGGGTACGCTACAACATGGATGGAATTATACAGTAAGTTAGCAGTATTTGGGTATTTTTTAAACATGTAATTTACACAAGACCATAATCAGTGGATTGGCAGAAAGCTAAGAGAGAAATGAGCCAACAACCATTGCCTACTGTCTTCTGAGGCCGATTAATTCAGGAACAGAAAGGGTACGCTACAACATGGATGGAATTATACAGTAAGTTAGCAGTATTTGGGTATTTTTTAAACATGTAATTTACACAAGACCATAATCAGTTCAATTTCTGGTTCTCTTTCTTTATAAGCAGTGCTACTCTGCAGGTGTGGCTTCACAAAATGATAGCTAATCATACTACTCCCTAAAACAGAGCTGTTGATTGGTTTAACGCCCCCCCCCCCCCAAAAAAAAAAATCCCAAGCCTCTGATACACATGCTGATACTAATTATGTCTGGAAACACTGACAGACCTGACTGGAGGCTCATCATTCAGAAAGGTAATGACCTACGAAAGTGCAAGAAAATGCTAAAAATATGCTGTAACTTGCAACAATATGATTGTTTAAACATACTTGTTTTCAATAGTTTATTTTTAGTGGTTACTATGTAACTCAATTCTCTTTCTTGTATTGATCTTTTATTTCCATTTGAATACCTGCTAAGCCCCCCCGCCCCCATGTTTCTTAAGGAAGGGCTCCACTATGCCTCACCAACTTGGTAGATGTATTGCTCTGATAGTGTAACACAAGGAAAGGAAAGGAGTTCGCTAGGTTTTGCATTTAATTCTTGTAACTCAGCACAGCAAAAAAAGCAACTATGAATCATATTTCTAGAATGCTTTGGGTATGGTCTGTCTTCAGTCAAGACTGTATTAGAATTCAATCCTTAATAAGAAGTGTAAAAGCTTATCAAAATCCCTTAAGTAGTATTTTGTAAATGGTGCCCACTTATGAATTTGAGTTTGGACATAAAAGGCCTTTAGATTTCTCTGACTTATGAGCAGTTCAGACACAACCGCACTGAACACATGCCACCGTTCAATTATCAAATTGCAACAAACAAGAAAGTTGAACTAAGAAATTACAAGTTACAAGAAGACATAGCACATTAGACATGTGAATTACAACCACCTAGGTCAGTTACATCCATCATGCCTTTCTTCCTTCAAATGCTAAGATACAATTAATTGTCTTAGCACCGGATTTTTTCTGAATGAGAATCCAGGTTGCAACCTCAACCGTGCGAAGGAAAAAAAACAATCAAACAAAAAGAAAAAAAAAAAATCAAGAAAAGTAAGCCTGTTAAGCTTCATTGTTTCATTTTTCTCAACTTTACCTCCTCAAGTGAGTTGCTTCAATTCCAACAGCAAACAAGCATAATTTTATGCCACAGACTGCTAAAAACAAAATCAGTTGACCAGATGTAATTCTATTTTTAACTTTCTGGCTTGTAAGGGAAATATCCAAAGTTTCATTTGCTAATGAAAATCTGGCAGAAGACAACGTGACTTCATACTGTTGAAGTCATTAAAAGGAGAACAAGCTACTTTGCCAAAGGCTACACTGTTCATGATTTGTTACTATCTGATAGATGCTTACGAAATTCCGTTGCTAATGTCAGACAGCACTTACAACTAGACTCTTTTCATTAGCAACTGCATGACTGTGGCATTATCTTAGAGAATTACACCTCATAGAAAGTATTAGCTTTGCTGTTATGAGGCAATGTGAATTATTTACCACTGTTTCAGTTCCTCCTTGAGAGGAGAGACCAACACATATTGGATGATGCTGGAAAAAGAAAGAAGAAAAATGCAACTAGTCCAGACACAACAGAGATTTTTATAAACAGTCTAGGCCAGCTTCTCTTGCCTGCAAGACAGATGAATGTACCACTGAATACAGCCAACACTTTGTGTGTTTGAGATGTCCAACAAACCGTAAGAATAGTATACGAGGACTATCCTATGCTGTTTACAATCTGTGCCAAACCGTAACACTTAAAAGGGAACTCGGGCATTACAGCAGCTGAGGCTGTCTCACAAATTTACAGGTATGTACTCAGGAAGGCAGTTTTGTTCCACAAGTTTCTTCCAGACACATTTAAGTTCTCTGGTAGTTTTTCCAGTGATATCTACACAAACTTGTGACAGCTTTTACTGGTTTCAACCTACGAGATTATTTACAACACTACAAAAGTATCTTGAGCTGCTTTTTGATTTTTTCCCCTATTCTAATCAATAGAATGCTGTGCGACACTACCGATCATACAGTTGACCCACAGCACCTGAAAAACAAGTAGTATGTCAACAATAACTAAAGATTGTCCTTTACACCTGGCAAAATGACAAATTCCTATGGGCAGTTCTAATAAGAATAAAGTCACCTATTACTTCACCGCTGCTACCATTTTATGTATTCCTCTTTCCTGCTTGCTGCATTTCAGGTAGGAATTCATAACAAGGCAAGATGGGTTTATAAATATTGTAGCAAAGTCTCAATTATTTCTCAGTTACATACAGAAAGCCTCTTCAGATGACATCAGTTATAGGAAGTTAATGCTTGCAAAAATCTCCTCTCAGTCTATACAATAT
This sequence comes from Aptenodytes forsteri, assembly GCF_000699145.1. Taxonomy (NCBI): domain Eukaryota; kingdom Metazoa; phylum Chordata; class Aves; order Sphenisciformes; family Spheniscidae; genus Aptenodytes; species Aptenodytes forsteri. Next base: position 4,322,110 of record NW_008795939.1, read on the forward strand.
ATTGGGTTTTTCATTATGTATAACTGTACTTCAGTTCATGCCACAGAATCTTGACTTAGCATGACTCATTGCAAATGGTAAAGTCCTCTGTACAAACACTGAGCAATTAAATATCAGGTGTTAGAGCAGTCTTTGCTGGTAAAGATATATCTAGATAAAAGTAACTTGTACAGTGCTGAGTAGCATCTTCTGCAATTTTCATCTCACTGACTTCAGAACTGAAAAAATGAATTTTATCTTCAGCTTGAGTGAACAGATTTCCTACTAAACATCAGCTTTTAGTGTTTTAAGACTGTTTCAGAACTGTTAAATTAAATAAAAAAGTGTGGATACATAGAAGTACGGAACAGGTGTGTCAAGATATCCATTTGAACAAATTGATATGAATTCAATCACCCACTAATTGTAGGGAAGAAAACTGCCCCTCCCTGCCTCCCTCCAAGAAATAGTTTACACTTTAAAGTTTAACTACTACAGCTACAACCTCCCAGCACAAGAATAAAACTTTTAAATTGTCAATCCACACCCAGCAATTAAGGCTGCAAGTATCCTACATCTGCAGAACAGTGCTTTGGTTATACCTACTGATTACTCAAGTAGTTCAAGAACCCTAAACAGCTTTTGTTAGTATTTTTAGATCACGTATTCCTTTCCCCCACAGCCTCACTTCTCTTACGAGCTCCATTCTCCAAATACAACAAGCCATTTTGACTGCCATGAGTCAGCAGGAATTGTACTGCTAGATAATACACTGAAATCTCAACATCTTGACTTCAAAACTGAACACCTTGCCCAAATGCAATTTTAGAGTGCCTTACTTTTAAAAACGAAGGTTTGGGAGCCAAAACCACCCCCACAGGTGTCAATTTTTTTTACTAACATTGAACATGCATCTTGAAACTCTATTGTGGCACTAGTCCTTTTTCTTGATTCTGATGAGAGAGTACTCAAAAAGCATCCTTAACAATCATCGTAAGAGTTCAAGACCATCACCACAACAGGAGATGCCTACTTAGAAAGTAAACAAACTGTCAGCTTCCGTTAAGCCACCAGCTGTACCCAGTGTTACTCTGCAAACATACCTGGCTCAGTCTCTGTTTTCGGTGTTACTTTTTCCTCTCTTGAAATGCTCATTTCTGTCATTTGCTGCGTTACAGGCAAAGCGGCAACAGGCACATTTCTGTTAAGTACAGTGAAACCCATAATTTACATTAGTTTTGCATTCATAATGAAAGCGTAAACTGTCCGGACCCATTAATAAACTACCTGTTCAATTACTACTGATACAGTAGACCTCTGCTTCTACTATCTTCAAAACACATCTTTTACTTTAGTTTCCCTAGAAGAAAACAGGCAAACCTGTAGGAAATATTTCTCCAGATAAATCGAACATCCTTTTAAATAGCAGTCCAAAACCAAATATTTTAATCAGTTCTCATTTACACAGATTCATAAAGCACTGCCAGGTAGAACATCCCTTTTCCCTCTGCAGAAACTCACTGCAATAGGGCGGGATGGCTGCAGGCCTTCAACTTGCTGCACACTCACAGCTCATTCAAACCTCAAAGTAATACCTTCATCTTACCTTGATTTTTCAGATGTGCTGCCAGCAGCACCTTCACAGTTGTTTAAGCTAGTGTCTGCTCTCTGTACAGATGCAGAGTCTGAGGTAGGACTGTTTGAACCACTGGCTGTTCCTATATAACAAGAATTTGACAAGTTAGTTATGAACAAATTGTAGAATATATGTTAGTCAAACAGTCTCATAACACAGCTATGAACTGTTTGCATACAATCTTCACTGCTGCTGCATATTACTTCTTACTTACAAACAGCCTATACCGTTAACAACCAAAATACAGAGATTGTATAAGAATATGCTAACAGAGGAGGCAAGTGGGAAAGCAAGTTATGGCTGAATGCCAAGTTGACCAGAACACATTACTCAGAAGTGTATTTTTATCTTTACTGTGATTTAAACTAGTATTCTCTTTGATATTCACTGTTTTAGTACTCAGCTTTCAGAAGTTCTCCTGAAAAATGTTCTGGGATTCCTCATCATCTTCTATATGTTTTCTTTTAAAAGAAGTAAAAAAGAAAAACACACACCCTTACCCATTGGGCTGATTCTACCACTATTTTGCTGTCGCTGAAGATGCTCTTTGTAGCAAACAGAACACATCCCATTTGTCCTAGGATTTCCATAAAATCCACATCCTGTACTACACAGCATGGGCCCTGGGGTCTGGTTTGTCTCCTGAGTCATCTCGATGCTGTAAATAAAACCAAGAACTGCATTAGGAGCTGGCATGTCACCAAAATCAATTACAGGGTTATAGAAATAAAGTATGTCTGCTCACCCTGCCCCCCCCCCAGTGATATCAGCATTCTTAAAGAGGGTTATATGGATGTTAATATACCATTCAACGCTGCAATTGTATTGCAAAGTAACATCATTATGAACCTTTAAGAGAAGAAAAAGTGTCATCACACTAATACTGAGAAATAACGCACTTGTTGGGCACTGAGCTGCATGTGCAGATCATGACCAAATTCAATTTGACAGCCAAAAAAGTCCTTTATTACCAATCTCTGAGCACTAACAGGGATATGCAGAATCAGTAAGACCAAGTTTGTATCTACTGAACAGTTCTGGCAAATAACATATCTTATTTTTTCCCCGACTCCAGCAGAAGAGCCCCACTTTTTCAGTAATGTTGATCTTGCATCATTTTGATGCTAATTCCACTATTAGCAGTTCCTACTCTCACAATACATTTGTCAAACAGAACAATAAAAATCCCTGAAGTATTGGCAGCAGCCATTTAAAGTCTGTATTCCTATCTTTAGAAGGAGTTTCCAAAACAAGGCCATTGAACAGAGCTTAAATTGTGCATGAAACCCCACATTAAGTATTACCTGACAACAACACGTGTACAACGGGCCCTTCAACTGAGAATCTAAAGAGCATTTCCGAAATAAGTTTAGACTGGATCTTACTCTTCCAAGAGAAATAAAATGAACAACTTTACACTGTTGAATATGTTCTATTACACAGCCTACACATTTAAAAAGAGAAAGGCCAGTTAAATCCTTTGTCTTAATAAAGTTATAGCAAGACTTCTGAGCCTCCCAAAGGCAGACAACGCTAACTCTCTGCCACGAACTGCAGAAGTTAGGAATAAAAATACTTCACCTTCACTGCTGGTTAACCTCTGCAAAGCGAGGTTAGTAGAAAAAGTGAACAGCAACCAAATCCTTGACTCCCAAGGGCAATAAAACTGGAACACAGTAATCAAGCAATCTGCCACAAATTGAGGACACGTAAGAACACTACACTTGTCCTCCCAAAATTTAAATGTAGTAGAAGTTCTGTACATAGCACCTGGAGACATTTTAGTGTAATCTCTAGATTGCTGTCTTCCTATTCAGGAACAGTCACAGTAAGAGATATTTCAGTGCTGATGCTTGCGAGAAGTCAAACCCACCAAAAGCGAATTCATTACAGTGTATAGAGAAATACTTCTTTCGATTAAGAAATCCCAGACTGCAAGTAGTAAACTTATGTTCCACTAGTATGACAACTGCAACTGACAGCTGCCTTTGTCTAGTTAGAATAAATTTCTGGGATCAAAGTAAACCAAGAGCAGGAGAAAGTAAACAAGCAAAATTCATTTGCTTGCCTGCTGGCGGCCACAGGACCTCATTTTCCAGGTATAAATAGTTGTATCATTTATGCCTTTCTAATACCTTCCAGGTATAAATAGTTTCCCTTTGGGGCTACAAAACAGCTTCACACTTACTCTGATACAGTTTTACAGCCATACACACCAGTCAAGGGAGTCAGAATAAACCAGGACCCACTTAAAGAAATCTAAAAAAATCTTGTCATCCATACTGTAGGCCTATGTCTGTGTAATACAAATAAAGACCGTACTTCTGCCCTTTTGTTCAGCAGGTAAGCTCAAAGTGCTGTCAAACACACTGCCACCACCAACCTCAACTGACTTGCTCCACTTCCAAATTAGCGTGCTGCGAACATGTTTCACCACTTACTAAATCTAGCCTTAGGTGCTAATGCTGGTAGTAACCTCCCACCAACCGGTCTCCGCAGCTCCTTTGTCAGCACGTTCTTCCACTACTTGAAACGCATGCCCCTAACAGAAAGGTCAAATCGTTGTTACCCAACGCTTAAGAAGTCGTGCTTTGCCAGGCCCGGGAAGGTGCCCCGGCTGTCCCCCCCCGTTCCTCCCAGAGGCCCCCCCCGCCAGCAGGAAACCGGCTGCCGTGCACTCACCGCGGCCGACCCTGCTACTGCAGCCTTCCCCCGCGGCGTAGCGGCGGGCAGCTAAACCCTTCCTTGCCAGCTCGGCCCCGCTTCCCTCCCCGGAGGGGCAGCCCCCGCAGCCGGG
>NW_008795939.1:4326592-4327471 GCF_000699145.1 Aptenodytes forsteri
GCCCCCCCCGCGCCCCGGCGCCCCGCCGCACGCCCGCGGCGGGAGGAGGCGGCGAAATCCGATTAGCCTGTCCTTCCAGGGGGGAGCGCGGGTGCTGAAATTCAGTCACGAAAATGCAGCATCACCAGCCCGTCATCTCCAACAGCCATTTTCGCCGCCAGCTGGCAGCACGCACGGGGGACGGCCGGCTGCGATCGGGGGCCTAGCGGGCGGCCACCCTTCCACAAATGCACCCCACAGCCTTGGGGGTGGGTGGTTAAACCCAACTATTCCCCTTTGGGGGGAGAAAAAAATGAAGATGATAATAAAAGGTCTCGTTCTACCACCAACAGGAGGAGGTCTTCGCTGCTCAGAGATGCTCCCGCTTAGCCCTGGGACCTCCCGACACAAAAAGGAGCCCCTTTACTCGGGGTGTCAACTCCGACAGCAACTCACGCCGCTCACCCCCGCCGTTATCAGCGAAACTCGGGGGGAGCGTAAATCCCGCCAGCGACACAGGCCTCGCAACCTAAGCCGCCCTTCCGCCCCCGAGGCGACGGCCGGGCTATCCCCGAAGCGTGCGCGCGCGCCCGCCCGACCTCCCCCCCGCGGGCCCCGCCGCTCTCCCACCGGGAGCCCACATTTTAGCGTAACGACGGAAATAAAGACCCCAACGTGCGCTGACATCAACCGTAAAACCCGGGAACTCCGTGAGCGACGGGCTTGCTGACCTAAATGCTTATTTACTTCAACATCCTCCTCCCGAAGAGGGACCGCAATTAAACGAGAAACACAGAAACAAAACAAAAGGGGGCTTCACCGAGGCTGCTCGGGGCCCTCGCCCCTGCACGGCCGCGCTCGGGAATAGCGGGGCGGAGGGGGCGACACGGAGAAGGCGGA
>NW_008795939.1:4328564-4330653 GCF_000699145.1 Aptenodytes forsteri
TGCCGCCAGGTTTCCCGGTCCGCCGCGGGAGCCGTGCGGAGTGCCTCAGCGTCGCACGCTGCGGCGTTTCGGAGGATCGGGGCGCTTACTTCCGTCTCTGAACGTGCTCGTCATGAGCGCCCTGGCGGGATCCCTTGGCTCTTGTGTGCTTACAGTGTCTTACGTGTAAAGCGATGCTAAGTGTACGGCAAATAAGTATCGGGCGGCTTCTTGGGGGCTGTCAGACGCCGTGAGCGGGCTGTGGTGACAGCAGCCTCGGAGGCAGGGGTGACTGCCTGCTGGGTGGTGCTTGCTTTCTGCTAGATGGCGGTGCAGAGAAGTCAGTCCTGTTTGCTGTGAGCTGTGCTGATTTAAAATTCTTGATTTTTGTGTTTGTAAAATGTACTCTGCCGAGAGCAAAATGATCTCTGCAGTATACAAAGGTGTCGACTTGAAACAGGTGTGTTTCAGGCCACTGTGATAGGCTGTGGCCCACATCCAACAGACCCGTTCCCCCTCGTGCCCTGGCCTGCCCGGGGGTTTGCCGCGCTTCTCACTGGCCCAAGTATCTTCTAACTGAACGCTCAACGTTTTGAGGGCTTGCTACTAGCTGTTGGCTGTCCTCACAGGGAGGACTTGGAGACCAGAGCTTGGTTGCATTCAGGTTTGCAGATCTGTGGGTCATTGAACCTCAAGATTAAATATTTCTGTACTTCTGCATGCCCAAACTGCGTTTCAAAGATGGTATAGGTACACTGAATAGACTTCATGTCTGTTGGCTGTTCATGAAGCTATTACATTTAGAGGATGTGGCACTGACCTAGGCGGGTAGGAGGGCAGGAAAGGTTGCATCGCTGTGGAGAGAGGGAATTAGAAGGTCATGCAAGCCTGGGTAGCGTGGGAAGAGAAAGAAGTCGAAAGAGAATAAAGCTTGTTATTTTAGACTTCCTGCTCACTCCAAGAGCAACACAGGGTACCTGATGGCTTCAAAACACTGTTAGTAGGTATAGGACAATAATTACTTGCTTTGTCACAGTAAACTAAGGGAAATAATTTTTTTTTAAGGCAGTGTTCCTGGGAAGTGGAAAACACATGGATTCATACAAGCATGGTACATTTTTCTTCAGGATAGAGCATCTTCAGCTGTAAAGTTCAAAGGTGCTTTAGATAAGTGTTCCGAGTAATTCAACTTTTCTTAAACGCCGTTTCTGCCATATTCTAGTGATACTCTAAGGCAACAGTATATTTGGGCATATATTTATGGGCCTCTAAAGCACTTAATCTGAAGAAAACAGCTAGAATTGGAATGTATGGCTCTATGGGAAATACACCACAGGAATCGTTAGAAAGTTTTTTTGCCTGATGTGTCTTCTAGAGCTCATCTTTTTCCTTGTTTGTCAGAAGGATGTCTCCTGAGACCCAAAAGCTTCAGGTAAATGGAACTGCACAGTGCTGCAGCGTAGCACGCTCTGCAGACGTATAGGGCACTTTGCTTGCTGCAGAAGGCTGCTGTTGTGCTATGGAACAGCAGCCGCTCTGTAACCAGTGTTTGGAATAATGCCCCTGTTATCTGCAGTGTTTGGGCTGGTAGTTCCTACTTGGTGGTACAAAATAGTTTCGACTATTACAAGAAAACATTTAAGCACAGCTTCCTGATCTATGATGTAGAAGAGAAGTCTTCTGAGATCACTGCTCTCAAGACTTTCCGAGAGTTGGATAACTTTATGACTTTGAGGGGAAAACTGAAAAAAGAAGTTGAGATGTGTAGTATTTTCCCCTTGCAGAGATTTTATGACCGTAACCAAAATGGAGGATGACAGTAAATCTCACTGTAAAAATAAAAGTTGGTCTACTAGTAGCCCTGGAGAGTAATTTCAACCTCTCTTACAATGGCAGGGCATAGGATGAAGACAGAACACTTTCAACTGAAAGCCATTACCTTCTCTGGCTTTTTCCAAGGTGTCGTGGTTTAACCCCAGTCAGCAACTAAGTACCACACAGCTGCTCGCTCACCCTCCCCACCCCGAGTGCGATGGGGGAGAGAATGGGAAGAGCAAAAGCAAGAAAACTCATGGGTTGAGATAAGAACAGGTTAATACTTGAAATATAA
>NW_008795939.1:4330763-4367077 GCF_000699145.1 Aptenodytes forsteri
GCCCAGTCAGTCCCTGAGCAGTGATCGCTGCCCCCCAGCCAACTCCCCCCAGCTTATATACTGAGCAATGACGTCATATGGTATGGAATATCCCTTTGGCCAGTTTGGGTCAGCTGTCCTGGCTGTGCCCCCTCCCGGCTTCTCGCTGGCAGGGCATGAGAAGCTGAAAAGTCCTTGACTAGTATAAGCACTGCTCATCAGCAACTAAAACATCGGTGTGTTATCCACATTATTCTCATCCCAAATCCAAAACACAGCACTGTACCAGCTACTAGGAAGAAAATTAACTCTATCCCAGCCGAAACCAGGACAGTATCCACCCCTTACTCTATACCATCTACGTCATGCCCAGGTCCCACACTCTCCAATACATTCCCATTAATCACTACTACTTTTCCTGTCTTTTAGTATATATACACACAGATATCATTCCCTTAGTCTATGGGCCATCCCTCTAAAATATCTGTTGAGTTCATATAGTCCATGACTTTGGGCTCCACCTGTCATAACAGTCCTTCAGGGCAGGAGAGATGGTGTGTGGTGTTGGGTTGTTGCATGCTGAAGCCAGTTCTGGTTCCATTATCACTGTGCTTTGCTCAGTTCCATCAAAGTTCTTTCTTCATTAATCTGTGTGATTCTTACTGTAATACCATTGATATGACATATAGTCGCCATAGAAGTGATGATATACAATGTTATATATCAATTAACATCATAGAATTTGATTTATTGACTATTCTCACCCAAAATCAAACCCCCTTGAGGTACACATCAGACTTGCCCATCCTCCCGCATCACCCACCAAGTGCACCCAGGTCCTTGAGCAAAAGCAGTCCCACGGGTGGGTTTGCCTTTGCCCGAGGCAGGAATAACCCAGACTGTCTTCCCCAGCCTATTTTTTATGATCACTACAGGGACTTTATCCCCTTCTACAGTACGTAAAAGTTCTGACTGGGCAGGGCCAGCTCGATTGGCAGATCCCCTCGTGTTGACTGACCAGGTGGATTTGGCTAAATGTGTATCCCAGTGTTTGAACGTCCCACCACCCATTGCTCTCAGCGTAGTCTTTAACAGTCCATCGTATCGTTCGATTTTCCCGGAGGCTGGTGCATGATAGGGGATGTGATACACCCACTCGATGTCGTTGTTCTTTGGCCCGGGTGTCTATGAGGTTTTTTTGGAAGTGAGTCCCGTTGTCTGACTCAATTCTTTCTGGGGTGCCATGTCACCACAAGACCTGCTTTTCAAGGCCCAGGATAGTGTTCTGGGCAGCAGCATGGGGCACGGGATATGCCCCATATCATTACTGTTTCTCAGTTTCCTTTCCTCAGCATGCTAACGGCACCTCAGTCTTGTCCAGACTCATTTTAACTTTCAGAACTTAATGGGTTCGCAAAGACATGTCAGTTCATGGGCTATTCTGCATAGTATGCCTGCTCATTGTGCAAGCCCTCGCATCCTGCTCTCATATGTCTCATTTTCACCCCTTAGGAACTCTCTTTAATATTTTGGTACTTTAATACTTCTGTGCTTTTTTTTCTGATGGTGCTTTAAATAGTTTTGTATCAAGGGATTACTCGGTGGCTGGCTTGGCTACTAGTTTAGTTTCTCTAATTGCTGCATTATTTTAAAACAAAAATTGATATGCAGAATATAATCCATAGTTTGATAGCCTACACTTCGGACTGGCAAACTATATCTAACCACAGGGACGACAGATTTCTGTATCCATCTGTTTTCTGCAACACTGCAAGGAAGAAGCCCAGGTGTTTGTGTTACCCAAAGCACTGCAGTTGTTTAAGTTACTAAGATAATCTAAATCAGTGATCTCCAAAGTGGGGTGTGCGAGATGATCCATTGGGGTGCAGGAAGAAAATACTAGAACTTCAGTAACGCATGTATGTAACTTACTTATAAATAAATATGTGTATACTGGGTGTGCGTGCTCAAAAATGTTTTACTAATAGGGGTGCATGATCAAAAAAGTTTGGAGATCACTGATCTAAATGATGTCAGTCAATCACATCCACCACACCTGGTCGCTATAAGAAAATAATTTCACAGCATTCACAGAATTAGCACTGTGTTGTGCACCAAGAAGTGCCTCAGATCTCATACATATTTAGTTGTGTTTGAAAAAATACATAGATTCTTTCATAAAGTAATTAATAAAGCTTTTTAACCAAGACTCAAATATATTGCAAGCATTGATCATATTGTATTAAGCATTGATTGTTCAGCTTTAAGCACATCAAATTGGAGACCTTCCTCTACCTCCTGAATCTTTTTCCGGAATCTTCTGCTGCCAGTCCATGGGGACAAGGTATGTGCCAAAATACGAGTATACAGTATGAGTTGGGGATATGCTATTTGTATCTCAGTCTGTCTAAAATCTGTTGCACAGACTAAATCTTGGCTTTATGAACATAGTTAAGTTTTACATAAGTAAAGTATGCAATTTGTAGAATGTTGTATGAGTAGAGACAGATGAGCATTTTCATAAAAAATACTACTTTCCAAATTATTCATCAGAAGCTGTTGCCTGATGAAAAATAAAGTTTACATAATTTCACTAGCAACATTATCAGCCATGTGTCCTGAAATGGATATATGCATTGTTCATTTACTGAGATCTTTGTTGCTGGTAAATGAGTTTTATAGCATTTTTGATAATGAATATAAATAATAAATAGATTCATTTCAAATCTCGTAAACAACTTCAATTTTTTTCATGGTTTTCAAAAATTTTTCTACTATTGGTCTGTGTAATGCCCTTGAGATCTCTCTTTAGTTTTCCCTAGTTGCTTCATATTTTGCATCATGTTCTTTCATGTTCTCTGTTTCAGTCTTGGCTGTCTATGAGTTCTTTGAAAAAGGAGCGTGTTACACTTAAATACACACATCAAAAAAATAAAAAAGAAAAGCCCTTGTGTTGTATCAGAAGTGTATGTGGGAGATAAATCAGATTCTCAGTCAATTTCCTGATGGGAAAGGTTAGGGTTTTGTGAAATTTTTTTTTTTTTGGGTTGAAAAATGACATAGGTAAATACACAATTCTTAAAGACTTCTTTTTCAATTTTTCATTTTCTTGGACCCAATTCTGGTTGTAGTTACATCAGTAAAGATTCGGAATAGCTGAACGATAACTGGTAAAAAGTGCTTAAGAAACACTAACATTTGAAAAGTAGAAAATCTCTGCATGGTTTTAATTCTTGTTGCATCACAGTCAAAAGTACAAATTCCAGTGACTTTTATGTACTCTTACTGTAAACTGGGGTGAGAGCAGAATTATGGCAATGCTGAGCACTGTTGAAGATGTCATTCTGAAGTGTTAGCAAATTATACAAAAGCATCTGTTGGCTGCTGGGGTTTTTGGTGTGGGTTTTTTTTTAATTTTTATTTTTAATGGGTCAGGAGGACAGACTGTTTGCTTTGTTCAGCCACGTGTCTTCCTCACAATGATTGTTCAGCCATGTATCTTCCTCACAATGATTTTCCTGAGAAGACTGTGGTACTGGTGGTGTACATCCACTTCTCTTGATAATCTTAATTTTCTAGATTTTTTTTCTACATTTAAATAGGAATCAGATATGGTCACTCAGGCTGCAGGGAATTCCTGCTCAATCTGCTATTTTATTTAATCTGACAGTGAAACATTGCCTCCATTTTCCTTGTCAGATTTCTCTGTATTTTTGGGCATCTCGTGAGCAAAGATCAAACTGTACTTGTGGTGTGGTATGGACCACACATCCTGATACAGAAAGCCTGAAGCGTGACCAGGTCTCAGTCCTGGTGAATCAACAAATATGTTTTCATTTTTCACAAAGGAGGCAAGTATTTACAAGTGGATGTTGTGTCTGTAGTGTTGATAGATGATGAGGTAAGAAGGCTGAGGTAGGCAGAGAAGCTGCATTATGAAAGCAGGTGGATCTGCAGTGCTTGTTTGTTCAATAAGCAGAGTAATGTCCTGATTCGTGTAATGCAGTTGGTGGTGGCCAAATTCTTTGAGTCTGTGTAGCTGTACAGACCCTGATAGGCGACCCAGCTCTACTTACGGACAAAGTTTGCCTTCTTAATACAGTTCTTTGTGTCTGACATAAATGTAAATGAACCCTTTTTGACCAATATTGGGGCATATCTGATATGAAAAATAATTTCTTCAGGGCACAGCAATTATTCAGATTTCTGTGTGACATAAAAAGACTCCTGCACTAAGGGAAGGACTTCATTTGGAGCAGGTCACCTTTCTGTCTTTTCAGAGTGGGATTCTTTTGAGCTAATTTGGATATGTGGCTTATAATTTGCTTACCACAGAGATGTAAATATTTGGCAGGACACCACTGGTAATGGTCTATGAATCTCCTCATTGAGTTTAAGGAAGAAAAAAAAAAAACCCCACAAACAACACAACTTTAACTCTCTCCTCACAGGAGTTTTCAGAACAATACCATTTTTGTTTTCTCTGATGCTGGGAAGAGCTCAGGGATAATTCATCGATTTGCTCAGAAAATAACTTCTAATCTCCATTCCCTATATCCCAAGACTTTCATGTGCTGTTCTATGGGAAGCCCATGAGTGCCATAGTATTGGGTCAAAACCAACCTATAGTAAATTTCCTCAGAGAATGAAAATTGTGACTGTGAATGGGTGGAACCATAAAAGAAATTTACCCTTTTAAGCTGCTTAGATCCTTCACACAAAAGAGCCCCAGGAATTCTTATGCCTTGGAGCTAAGACCGGATCAATGAAATAGAATGGAAAAAGCTTTACATCTGCTGCCATATGGAGACTCACGCAATACTAGCAAAGTTGTAATGAACGGGTTTCCAGGGTGTTGGGTGCATAGAAGCCAAATTTATTTTATGACTAATATGGAGCATTTAAAAGGCTGGAGTTTTAAAGGCATAGCTGAAACTTGTGTATCAGGATGAAAATGTTCCCCAGTAACAGGAATAAGAAAGAGTCCTGCTAACTTCAGAAGACTATAGATCATGTGAAGCATTACTCAGAGTTACTGGTCTTTGAAAATTTGCTTCCTGCTTAAGTTTTCAACAGTGCTTAACTGAGGGATAGGAATTATGCTAACTTTTCACTGAGAGTGAAAGATACCTTTTGTGGGATAAGCTATCGATAGCCCCCAATTCTAAGAGTTATTCATATTATTATTTTCTTTAATAGCATTAATTACATTGTGTATTATGTGTTATTTATAGTTTTATTTGGATCTCAAATAAGCTAGATATGGGTACATAAAAATCCACGTAATTTGTAGACAAAAAAAAATAGTATTTGTTACACAAAGTAAAATAATAAATATAATTTGACTTCAAAGGAAAATAAATAGTTTAAAAGCAATACTTGTGTGCTCTCAAAATAAACTAAACCACAACATGTTCAGACATTTAAGATGGGCATACATTTAAATAGAAATAATACGTGTTTTAAGAGAAGTAACAGAGTGGGGGCTGATTTTCTCATCAATACACACTCTTGTTTACATCTTTGCACTGAGGAGAGACTACTTCAGTACTGGGAACTTAAAAGCAGTTTGAGCTTTGGTTCAATTCTCAGGTATCTAAAAATGGTGCCCACAAATACATGCATGCCTGCAAAACTGGATGAAAAGTGATTAGTACACACATAATTTCTCTCTGCAAACCTAGGGTTTTTTATGTTAAAATGCTTTTCTGGGACAGTAAGGACCAACCAAAAATTTGGTCTATATTGTATAAAGCGTATCACCTTCAGAATGCACTGGTAAAAAAGTTGCTTTGTGAAACTGAAAGCATACATGCACCCTTTTTAACTAAAAAGCTAACACTGTTCTGAGATCCTGCTTATTCTGGATTTTTAATGTTCTGTGGCATGTGGAAAATGCAGTTATAGTACTTCGATGTGCTGTAGTGTATGCATGTATGTGAAATGGCATGGTAGCACCTATTGCAGTTTTAAGGGGACTTAATAGGCATTTCTCTGTAACGACATAGTTACTCATTAGTAGAGTTTCATTAACTGATAACACCAAATTTATAGGTAACACTAGATTTGCAAGCACTCCAGAAAGCTAAAATGCCTCCATTGTATCCCCTAGTATTTCTGCTGTAACTCACACAGAGGTTAAAACACTACTTCTCCAGAGAAGCTAGCAGTCTGGTGGGTACCCAGAATGAGATATCCTTTAAAGAAGATGATTTGGCAAAGTTCCTGTAAGCCAAACCTTGAACATGAGCCTAATGTGTCCTTCAAGGTATCCAAGGTATGACACCTAGAGATCCATCTAGTCAAAATTCCTAAAAGCTTTTGAAAATCTTGTGACTTTTAAGAGATATGTAGCAACTCAGGAAAACTGAGATGTGTATTAGTATAATTTCAACAGCCGCTGGTTTCATGTAGTGGCCAGTTTGGGCTTCTGCAAATGAATTCTTTGCATGCCAGTCCAGTGTTCTTGCTGTGGAGCCACAGAAGATGTTTACTTAAGTTGTGAATTTAAAAACATTCATTAAGATCTTCCACTCACAAGCCATTTGCCTCAGACTCTTTTCACAAGTGTCTGTCTGCTTGTTTTGGCAAGTCTTTATACTCTCTGTAACTTAGTCTACTTTAAAAGCTTTGTAAGTGTAAACAAATGCAGGTAATTTTCATTAAGACGTGAGTTTATCAGTTGTGTTTCATTTCCAGAAGTAAAAGCTTTTTCCTTTTGGAAAAAGCACGCAACCGCTGCTGAGAATGCAGTTTGAAACATAATGAATATGCAAAATTAGCAAATCTAAGAAAGCATTTCCTTCATCATACTCCAAAGGCACCACAAGCCTAGAGAAAACTTCGTGTTACCTGCCTCTTTATTTCTCAGCAGTAGGAGATTTCTTTGTCTATGCATTCCTGACCCTTTCCAGGTATCTGATGGCATCAGTTTCTAACTTTTGCTTTTCCCTTTGATATTCTTACTACAAGTAAAATAATAAAGAGAATTTGTTTATAAAAAAATAAAGATAGTGTTTACCCAGGCTTGAGTATAAGACAATGATGATACAGAAGGGCATGCAGATGCAGCAGGGAAAACTGTCTACCCAGGTTCACTTGCCAGACTGTCCTGCCATTTTGGGAAATGCTGCATGCTTCCTTGCATTTTAATCAGAAATAATAAAAAAAGCCAGTGATCGCAACATTGGTCTATAATGTTGTCACATAAAAGGCATAGCCATTTTCCTGCTGATCATCTCATTGCATTTACTTCTTCTTTTAGAAAGCCCCAGCTGCTAGGGAGAAGATGCATTTCACTCCTCCGCTGAAGAGGGCCTGCTGTACTGGGATCAAAGTGGGAATTACACTGAACACTTCTAGAAAGCAGGTCAGTACCTAAATATGGATTTATGTACCTAACTTTAGTTGAACATGTTGACCTAAGAGATCAGGAGAAGGATACACATTATGACAGTGGGAAAATCAAAGAAGGACCCCAGGAGCCTTGGTGCCCTGCGATTTGTTTAATTCCTAGGAGACTGCTTCAGTACTCACAGTACTCCTCCTTGTAAAAGGTGAGCCCAGCCCGCCCATGCTAGTTCACAGAAACTCCGTTAAATCTGTTGCTAGACATTGTACAATCCTGAGAAGCAAATTTACTGGTACGAATGAGTCTCTTCATGGCATTGGATCACTATTTTTACTGTGCAGATTGGCAGAGACTGGACAGTTTAGTTACTCTGCCATTGGATAAGTTTGATCACTTGATAGTCTGGAGATTGAAGGCTGAAGAGGCAGGGAGAATCTCCTCTGAGAGCTGGCATTCAGTCTGGAAGTACTAAGGGAGATTTCCAGACCTATCCTGAGCAACGCTAGTGATACCTCCCCAGGCACTTTGGCTTCATTCACCATGGCCCATCAGTGGTCTTGCATAGTCTGTCATCATAGGCCTGAAAATGCCTATTGGCTTTTTGTTAAATTAACATTCCAACAATATAATAATAATATAATAATAATAATAATAATAATAATAATAATAATAATAATTTTAAAAGGCCAGGAAGAAATGAATATCTAAAAAGCAGTATTTCATTAGCTTTTAGTAAATAAGGCAAATACCGGTTGAAAATTATTATGAACCAGAGTACGGCACAGCTGCATACTTATCACGAACTGTCCATTGCATGCAGTGAATGAGGGTCCTATTCTCAAAAAAAAAAAATAATAATAATAATAATAATAATAATAATAAAGCAGCTGTGTAATAAAGATTTGTCCATATGGGAAAATATATAATTTACCAGAACTCCAAGGAAGTATTCATTCGTCAGACTATAATCATCTTTTCTTGCTTCTTTTTGCAGTATGTCTAAGCATCCTGTATATCCTATACATCTTTTCATCCTGTTAGGTTTTCAGTACCTGGGCTTAATTTACTTGTTTTATGAACTTTTGAATTTTTAGCATTGTTCCTTCTGTTGGATTTCCACTGTTGATAACCTTCCTATTACCCTCTGTTTTTAGCATCACATTTTATTTTTTAAGTCTCATGGTTTATGACTAAGGCAGATTTTAAAGCTAGATAGCCACCGAGGTGTTTACTGAAGATTTGTCAGACTGCACTGAACTCTTGGGGCTTTGGATTCTCAGTCCTGTGGAAATTGAGGTCCTTGCTTGTCCATCCAATTTTGTGTCCACAAGGTCACGGTAATGGCACTTCCAGAACATTTGCAGTGCTTTTTCAGAAGACCTCCTCTCTATCTCATCAGAAGGAAGCTGTGCCAGGTCCTTTTGTACACATTGAACAAAGCCTTCTTTTCAGTGTGTTGCAACTAGGCGCACATAAGAGAAACTAATATTATTTTTTTTTCCTGGGAAGAGATCCAGTCATCAGGTACCTTTCTTAAGTGGTCAGTTTTCAGCAAGTAATTGAATGTCATCTTGTTAACCTGCTCTCTTCCCTTCTCTCCTAGTAGTCAAGCTATTTGTTGAAGGAGGTGAGTTATCTCACCGACATCTTTCCATTTCACTTGATTTATCACTTCAACATTTGAAAAGCACAGTAGAGCATAATTACACCCAAGAGTGTAGTTTAATATTGAAAACATTTCTTTCCTTTCCATTGCTACAAAGGAACCAGCTTTTGCAAGACAAAGGCAATACACCTATGAGCAGTGTTTTGAAGAAAATGATTACTACAGCTCATAAAATATGAAACAAAGATACATACGGAGTATGGAAGAGCTCCATGAAGTCTGATTTCACTAGCAAAAAAGAAAGTTACGTCTAAAGTATAACTAATAATCTAAGATTATATTTGTGTCATCTTTCTTTTTTTAAACTGATAGCTTTATACTTGGGAATTCTTCACTGCTCCAGTCCACAGAAAGTGATAAAAACAGCTGGTGGATATTTAAGTAGACAGCCCGTTAATAAGGTCTGCGGGTACAACTGCTAATGCTGAGACCCTATTTTTCAGCTGCCTCTTAGCCAAATTAGTGATTAGATAACTGTGGGGCAAGTTTATGCTACAGATGTGTCTTGGCGGTATTATCTCAGACTGAATCCGTGCTACTCTGTGGTGCCAGCACTTTTATAATGACAAAACTATGTTTTTATCCATGTGGCTTCTTTCATTTGTAAGAGGAATAGGGGAGAGGTTTTATTATACTAGTGCCAGAGGTACTTTGCTGGAACAGGAGTGATTTGTCAGGATAATATAGCAAGCTTTGTGTAAGGGGAAGCTTTCTCTGGCAAAGACAGAGATGTCTGCATTGTAACCTGTTTGTAGATTTACCACTGGCATCTTGTAATTTGTTTTGATTCACTTTGCAATCTTAACCTTCTTCCCATGTCCTTTGAAAATTAAGAAACCATTTGAGATCAAAAGTGCTTTACTAATGTCAGTGGAAAAGCAAAATCTTTGAAAAAAATAAGAGAGTTAAGAGTGGAAGTGCTGCCGTGTGGGATGGGCTTACCAGGGAGAAAGGAGATAGGACAGGGAACCTGGGCACCCCTGTGCTACTGAGGTGGTGCGGTGCATGCAGGCAGACTGGGAGTCTGCCAGGAAATCCACTAATTAAACATTTCTACTTGCCTAAACGTGGCCAGCTAACAGGTCATATCTGCCACTTTCTGTTTCTTCCCCAGGGCTGTTCATCAGGTACAAACTGGGACGATGCGCTGAGGTCCAGGGTTCAGTTTGGGGGCCCACTTCACTTGAGGCACAAAGTGCATGGCCCAGTTAGTTGACCTGCATGGCCCAGTTAGTTATGCTGCATAGTTATCAATATTAGAGCTATAATGAGGAAAGTGGAATTGAAGCCAAGTATTGGTAGGATCAAAGCTGGGTGGGGGGGAAGGAGGGCACGTAGGAAATTGGCTGTGTCGTTCAAAGAACCAAAACAAACATAAATGTGATTGTCCTCAGTCTCAAAATGATGACCCCAAAGTAGTTCAAATGATGTAACTGAGATTAAGAAATAATTGTAAAAGATGACAGCCAATGGAGGAGTACAATTGGGGCTGGTATATTATCACATATGTAACTTGGCTCCTTTTGTAATTGATGGTGAAACTCTCACTGACTGTACTGGAGCAAAATATAAACAATATTGAGTGTTGCATACTTGCAATTAGGACAACAGAAGAGGGCCAAAGTCAGATAAATGCAGCATTTACTGAGCCTAACTGGAACCTGTGGAAATACCTGTGGGCAGAAGATACCAAATACCAGTTGTTCTCTTTCGGGGAGGCTGATTTTATGGCTAACAGGTAATGAAGATAAGTACTTCTTCCAAAGGAAGGCACCAAAGATGCAAAGATGCCAAAGCATAGAAAATGACATTAACAGTCTCAGGACACCAGGGCATCAGGGCATCCGAACCATGAGGAGATTATAATCCGTGTTTTGTCATTCTCTGCTTCTGTTTGCTATACCCTGGGAAAAATACCAATGTTTTGTTATTAAAGGAAACAGTGTGTTTACCTTCTACACTTGAGGCTGTCTATCCCAGAACATTTTGAAGATTGCTAGTCTAAGTGCAGCAAGCATTAAGGTCATTACTGATAAAATTATAAAGGAATATAAAGTAACGAAACAGTAGTAATGACAGGAAAATACAAAATCTGTAGAAATTCTACCTACAGATTTTCCTAGTGTGACTCTTGCTTGTAGTTTCAGCCTCTCAGAGCAATTCCCCTGGAAAACAACACTGGCGTGAACTTTTTGGTCATAATATCTCACTTTGCCCTTCCAACAGACACTTAGAAGAAAGTTTTGTGGCTGAGTATTGGGCATCAATCACTTCCCTCTGCACAGCAAAATTAACACAAGTGCTGTGTGGAGTTATATTGGTTTCTTCTGCTATAAATTCAGGTTCTGGGACTCTGCCCTGTGGCAAAAAGGCAAGAAAGAGGAGCCAGACCTTTCTGTGGGTGCAGGTAAGTACTGCTGCCAGCCAGGGCACAAGCAGGGGATTGCCCATGGCTGGCAAGGCTGTGTGTGAGTCAGTCCAGGGCAACCTTTTGGTGACCGCCTGCCGGAGATTTGATTTATATGGCTGGCAAGGCAGTATTATAGAAGCAACAGGGAAGGTCCTGCCTGAGCAGCTCTTCCTCTGTTTGCTCAACAACACAATGGGAAAATCCTAACCAGCTTAGCTGGCTTTATTTCAGTTTAGGCTTTAGCAGTCTCTCAAAGGTGCTAAGCTGTATTGACTGAGCTACACTGAGTGGAAAATAAATCCTTTTTTAGGTTTCTAGCCTGGGCCTAGATTTGATGAGTCTAGTGCATGGGAAATAGGGATGGGGTAAGTTGGGAAAGGTTTCAAGTATGATACCAGTGATATTTCTGTGGAGATCCTGAGAATGGCCCAAGTGACTTGGGACCTCTCTATTTGGGAGTGTACCAGAAGCTTTTCGTTGATGATATATGGAGATTTTCTAAGATGTGTCCCCCATAAACCTTTAGTGAAAATAGGATCATGGAAAGGCAGTGGTGAGGTAAAGCATGGCTCTGTCATCTGCCTTCTCATGTTGGCCGTTGCCTGCCCAGGATTTGTGCCCCACTTTCATGTGGTGGCCAGAGCATTACTACTCCATCTACTTCTTTTCTCATCTTCTCACAGTCTTGCAGTCCTCCATAGCAGAGGGTCATGACAAATCTGTCCATGTCCCCCTCCTGTGATACAGAAATCGCAACAACCCTGCCATTTAACTCACACATTCAATGTATTTGCTTTCATTCATACTTGTATGAAGGCTCTCTACTCAGGCTTTAGAGCAGCCCTGCAGCAATTAGCAGAAATACTGACAAATTAAAAACCAGCTGCACCAAATGAAAATGTTGTAGCTTATGACTTAGAAACTCAGCTTGGCACATCCGCTGCTTAACTGATTTATTTTACGATACCCTTTATAAAGAGAGAGCCAGTGTACACTCAAGCCCATCACTGATTTTTGGTTTTCTCCAATTGCCTTGCTGCTGCTATTAAATAGCCAGGAATCAGTGAGTGCGTCTGGCCTGACTCCTGGCTGAGCAGATGAATGTGAATGTGTCAAGTCCTTTTCCAGCTTGCAGCTGTTTTGTAGCAGCGCTGATGTGTGTTCTAGGAACAAAAGCAGACAAAAGGTTGGCTTGTCTGCACACACCGCCTTTTCTCATGTCTGGATTTGGGCAGGAGGGTAGTGGAAGGCTTTCCACACTTCTGGCTCCCGTCTCTCCTTTGTGCAAGGACTCTGCTCATTTCGACTGTAAAATTGGTCACGCTTGTAAGTGCTTGTGCCAAGCCAGGGGGTTAGTGACTTTGGGGAGGTTACAGTCATGAACTGTGGCTTTTGTTAAAGGAAATGAATGGACTGCTGGCCGGCTACAGGCTTCAAACTGCAGAGAAGAGATACGCAGAGCCCAGTGCGCTGTGTTTGTTTGCCTTTGGTTGGCATTTTACCTGGTGCCAGTGTCTGGACACTCTGCTTGCTCCTCTTCCCCTAATCAAAATTTCAAATTATTCTCACAGTGTAGGCAGTGGATTTTGTATGACACGTTGCTTGATTTCTCCTCCCTACCTTTTACCTGCTGTTATATTCTGGAGAAAAGATACAACTCCTTACTACTCTCACATCCGAAATGCCTTTTGGGAAGATTTGTCACCCTCCCTTCTTTTCCTGCTTTTAGCCCTGGACGTCAAGCCCCATCCCCATGTGACTGTGGTATATCTAACTATTCCTTCTTTTAATTGTGGAGTGTAAAAATGTCTCTCTCTTTGCCTTTTTGTGTTCAGAATAGTGTTAAATTACATCACTAATGGTATCAGTGTGTAGGTGGAGCACAGGGGAAGCCAACCTATTGCACAGTAATGCAGGGATGACAAAAGGGCCGTATGGGGCTCTGGTCACACCCTGTCAATTGAAGGAGTTACCTGGCAGCTCAAAGGGGCTAGTGGCAGAAATAATCCTGTGGACTATCTTTCTAGAAACCACGGTATTATTAAAATGTGCATTTAACTGAGTCCCAAAAGGGTCAAATGATAAGAACAAACCAGCTGCAAAGGTTTATATTCACCTTTGATGTGCAGTCAATTTGCAAATAGTCTCTGTTTCTGTCTTCATGTCTGTAATTACTGTGAGTCACTGTATGTCTGACATGCAATGCAAATTACTAGGCCAGATTAAATTTTGGAGTACCTAAACCAGCAGATTTTAATGTGTTGATTTTCATCTACATCTCCAAAGATGACAACCTTTTTTTTTTTCCCCCAATATTCATGATTTTTGGTATATGGTGCTGCTTATATTACTGAAATGAAAAACTTTGGTGAAGCCTTACAGCATATTCTAACTTTGGGGATCACGACACCATTAATCCACACATTGATTCATGTCTGATATAAGATGAACTCTAACTGGTTGGGGGAATGGACAGGAGCTCTATGTTAGTGTTTATCACCCACTGAAGAATCTTAGCATCTGCTAATAACAATTTTGATTTTTCTGAAAATTATCTGTGTGCTATCTTCATCAGTTTCCCTTGGCTCAGGAACTCCAGTGTTTCACTAAATATTTTTTCATCTGCTTTTTCTAAGGTTACATGAACACTTTCTAATTTTCATGCTTTTTCAGTTCTCAGTGACCCTGAAACTAATCTTTTTCTAACTGGGAAATTTGGATTTCAGATTGTATTTGAAAGCAAAATAGATATGTCCTGCAGTTATTTTTTGGAATTTTGCTATCATTAAAACAACACAAAATTCGGTCTTCTGTATAGACCTAGCACTTTAGGGGAAAAAGTTGTCACACATTAGAGAAGCTTGTGGTTTGATCTAAGTATTGAAAATCTGCTTTTGTGTTTTATTTTAAGCTACTTTATACTGCAAGAAATCAAGCTCATGAGATTAAAAGGTTATCCTGAAGAAGTCACATTGCATGCCTGAAATCACCCAGCTGTTACAACAAGCCTTTCCAAACCAGTGACAAATGACAAAACACTGTAGTAACACTCAGGCATGCTGACCTTGTGACCTTTGGTCTTGCACTTGTTTTAGATGCTTTCAAAGTATTTCAGGTTGACCTGTTTTTTTAAGATCCATCATGGGTGGCAATGTCCAGTTTGTGAGTGTTACCATCAGCTGGTTCTCTCTTTTTGCTGAGTAACTTAATGGGAAATATTATGTCATTATGTATTAGTAGGATCTCTGCATGTTAGAGTTTGACTTACAACCAGGCTAGCAAATCCCATGGATGGAAACAAGGATTGTTAAGCAAACTTCCTGAATTTGGTAGCAGGAGGAACCAAAGAGCTGGAGATATGCCTGTGAATCTGTGTTAGATGTGCATTACAGAGAAATCACCCATCTTACTGTAGCAGAGTCCCTTTGCTGAATTGCTGAGCCTTGTGCATGTTCACCTCTGCAGAAAGGAGGGAAGATGCTGGTACATTTGTGAGGAGCTTCTGGTGTTGTTTAGCAATAGTGGCTTCATTCATCAGCTCAGCAGAATTTTGCTAAGTAAGACAAGAGCTTACAGGAGAAGTTCTTGTACTGGAAACGTGGCTCCCAGGTATCAGCAACCAGACTAGGTTTTCAATGAAAGAACTGGGAGTTAAGACATACGTTTTCTAGGAAGAAGGTTTGTGGTTATTTTATGAAATTCAAAAGTGAGTGCTAATCAGTGTACCTTTTCGTGGTCACTGTAACCATAGCATTTTGCTCGACTTTAGGAACAGGCAGACTTCATGGAACTGGAAACTTTGCAAATTAATGTAAGTTGCTACTTTCTTTTTTCCCTACAAAATTATTTAGAGTAGTTTAAAAATCCATGTTTTTCAAGGTTGTCTTTGAAGTCAGTTTTTAAAAAAAATGATGCTTTCCATACAGCCACAAGCAAAGCTGACAGTGGATACATTGCAGTCCAGAAAGCTCCAAGAAAGAAACATGAACATTGTGAAACCTAGTATTTAAAAGTTGGGGTTGCTGGGCCAGCCTTAGTTCAGGACCCTTGAGGTTATGCATTATGCTAGCAGCTTTAATTATATTGTTGCATACATTTTTTCTACTCAAAATTTTGCCTACCATTATGCAAACATTTATGAACCTTTCAGTGTTTGGCTTTGCATTGTTAAATTTTCTCTCACATCAGGCTTTTCTTATGGTGTTGAGGAAGCTGGAAATGTGGGGATGTAATTTCCTGGGATTTTTAAAAAGGAAGTCACCCCTTAAGCTGAAGAAATCATCTTCTTGAGCTCTTCTGACCACCTTTCATATGGGTCCTTAGCAGAGACAAGGAATCCTAACACTTTTCTCATCTGTTTGAACTAAAGGAGTGACTGGTAGCGGTAGAAGCCCAAGACTTAAGTTTCCTAAAATGCTAAACAGCAAAATCAGAGATGTGTGAAGCAGCCTGGGCTACTGGCCCCTCTTCCTGGATGACATACAATGCTCGCCCTTTTCCTCTCCTTTTCCAGGCTGGGAGGCTGAATATAAATTTGAAGATGCTCCAAGAAGAATCAAAGTTCCAGACCCAAAATACTGGATTAGTTTCAGTTTGTTCTGCCAGCGAACACAGCCTTTGTTCTTGCAGCAGATGAATAGCTTTTCAGTTGGATGGGAATCGCGTTCAGCCTTTTCCCAGTTCCCTCTCAGTTCTCTCTGAGGGATGCTGTCTTGAGCCTCCCCTATGAGGAGCTAAGCACTCGCACTTTTCAGGAGCTGCTGAACTCCTCAGAGGACCCAGACCATGTAGTAAATGACAAAGTATTTTTCTAATGAAAAGAATATGTTGGAGGAGAAAATAAATTAGTATTTAAACAAAGCCCTTGAGACAGCCTAGGACACTGTTCTTAAAGAAGGGCAGGCATTTGAAAAGACTCAGAGGAACAATGAGAACATATTTTTAAAATAAAAATCTCATGGGGAAAGATCTTTGGGGTCGAGAGGATGGAATACAGATTTCGGCTCCACCAGCTGTAATTAAAACCGTAAGCTTCTGTTGGGATCCTATTAAAAGAAATCCAGGAATCCTTATGGAAATCATTATTCAACCTCTTGGTGCACCACTGAAAGAGAGAAGAAAGCTGCAGTGTCACAAGTTGCTCCACATGGGCAAACTCCTTTCCCCACCATGAGCTCCACTGATTTTACTAATTATTAGGGTAATGTCTTAAAGGGAGATAACCAGCAGCTTTGGGGAACCTTGGTGCTTGGTTTGGTCTCTGCTTTACAGTTTTACCAACATAGACTTATGTTGGCTGGGGATGTTTTACGATGATGGTGACAGCACTAGAGTGGGTCTGGCAAGCCAAGCAAATGGACTGTGCTGCGGCACGAGGAGGAGCTCTGCCCAGCCTGACGCCTTCACTGTGCCGCTGTAGTGAATCTGATCGGTGCATCACTCCATACGCTGTGCAACAGGGCTATGCTGGCTTTCCCATGCGTGCATGGAGGTGAGGAGTGCTGGCTTCACTCCCCAGACCTGTGCTCCAGCATGGCAGAGTCCTGCGCCTGCATCAGCCCATCCATGGTCCCCATCAGGGGCGTACGCACCCGTCCCACTGCAGCAACTTGCAGCATGGAGGTCTCATAGTGTACAAGGAGAGATGGTGTCAAACCATGAGTGCCTGCAGAGATCCTCCAGCACTTATAAGTGGTGCCTGCTTATAATTGATAAGGATCTAGCTCTTTGAATGTTGAAACAGTATAGGTAAGAGATGTGCTATGAAAAGGGTGTCCTCTTTGACCATTATAACTTTAATAATCTCTTCTTTAACCTTCTCTTTTTTGAAAATGCGTAGGCAGCCATTGTCTCAGGAAAAGAGAGAGACCGAGAGCAAAAGATGTCCAGTGAAAGGGGTTTTATTTTCTTCTCTTTCTTGCCATGAAAGAGTTCATTGTTCCACCTCCACAGTTTGTTGCTGGCTGTGGAGAAAGGAGCAAATTACTGAGTGCAGGCAGAGGAGAAGAATGGTATTGAACTGAATGAACAAGGTTTTCATCACGACAAGAACTGGCCAGATAAGAAATCAGTTGATTTGTGTCAGATGGCTGATGTTATATTTTAATATTCCAGTAGTGACCATGCTATCTCTGATGCCTTTTGGAACTGTTTGTACTTTGATTTAATCTGGAATTAGAGCTTTCAAACAGATTCAGTAAGCCCCTGGGGGGAACAGTTACTTGTCAGCTGTGATTACATTTAATTAGTGCAAATGGGAAATTTGCCATTTTCCCCCTTAATCATAGCTCACCAAGCTCTATTGAGTCTTTTGGGGGGTCTGTATTGCCTTTTGATTCTCTGGATTCTGAGTTACATTATACTACCATATTATTGATATGAAGTTTTATAGCAATTACTGTTGACACAGAAAAAGGTATAATACCAGACAACGTAAAAAATTCTCCCTTCTGCATTATACAGAGAATAAATTTATTTTCCTTTCTCTATGTACAAAAATAGCAGTGAAGAAATGTGGCTGAACAAATGAAGGTGAATTGGTATTGTTTCTTCTAGTAATTTTGACAGCGCTTTCTAGATGGGAATTTTTACCAGTAGAACTATATTGATCTAATTATAGTGCTGTAGTTATGCTGGAATAAATCCCCATGTGAGCAGTCTTAGTCAGGAAGGAGAGTGTTCATGCAAGGATTTATGCTGATACAGCTCTACTGAGATAATTATACCAACATTGTTTGACCCATAAATTTCTCCATATAGATAAAATGCTTAGCACAAATGCCTAGCTCAGAGATCCACACCCAATATACAGCGAGACTTGGAGTTACCTGCAATGGGGTGCTGGAGAGTGGCTCAACTACCCACCCTTTTGTTCCACGTATCTATCAGTTCCTCTGCTGAGCTTTAACCGTTAAAGCTTCTCATCGTCATCTGGGAAGGCTCTTCATCAGTGAAACAATATAGATGCTTCACAATATGTTGTCCAATACAGTATATTTTTTCCTCACAATATATGGCATTTACTGAGCAAAAACAAATTGGGAGATATCTGTAGCTAATTTTAGTCTGGAGGAGAGGAGTGGAATTTTCAGGGATGTCTGTAGGCTAGGGACATTAACAATGACATGGGCAATGTGTATTTCATGTAAATTGGTTAAAAATCTGTAGGTGGTGCTGCTGTAGGCTGGATAGTTACTATGACAGTATGTGCAAATAGCGTGATGGCTGATTTATGTGCAAAGTCATGATTAATTTCAAGTGGGTTTGTAGGTCTGCATTTACGTTTGACCTCCTTTTCTGTTTCACAAGAACAATTTTGTGATAGAATTTGGTCTTCATTAACTCTTAATAAATACTTTCAGTTGATTTCAGTGTTGTATGACCAGATCCTAGCAGCATGGACAGCACAACAAGGAAAGATTAACTTTGTGGATCAATATTGATTGTACCTGGGGACTTTTGTGCATGCTGAATTTACTTGATAGTAACTCAAGCTGCCTTGATGTAAAAAGATCTGCATGTAGGCAGCATATTCCCCTAGTTTAACCTAAGTGCCAGCTGCTATATTGCTGTTTTTTGTGTTTGGCTTTGCTATCATAAAATCAGAATGATGAGCAGCAGAATTTACATTCAAAGTGCATCAGAGTGTTCCTGGAACACTGCTGCTAAACGGTGCACATCTGCAAAAAAAATGTTTGGTAACCTATGTGAGCACGATGAAATGAAGGAGGCAGGCTTGGGTTTGGAGGGGTTGCACATGGAGGACCATCAAAAAGGCAGCAGGGCAAGGAGGCAAAACCTAAGAATTGCTGAAGAAGGAAAATTGCTATAATCAGGGAACTGGGAAGGCGTTGCAGAAGCAGATCTTGTGGATAAATAAACTAACAAAGCATGCTTTCTTGTTGCTCTTCTACTTCCTCCTCTTTGGTGTCTAACTGCTTTTACATTAACCTGAAGTCTCATCAGCGGCAGGCTCTGAAAACCCTGTGTGTGAGGAACAGCTGCCCATAAGAACCTGTGACTCAGAAACTCCAATAGTAGCTGGGAAAAAGAAGAGGCATTGTCAAGCAAAGCAACAGGTTTCTTTCATCTATATTAATAATATATTATGTGTGATCGCTTTAGGCAGCTGATACTGCTCCAGAGCATACAAGCTCAGTGGTAACTGTATCAGATGTCCCACCTAGATGCAGAGACTACGGAGTGGACAGTCTGCGTGGAAGGGGCGCCATTCTGAGCTGAGGGCACTACACAGGCGGCATTGTAATGGAGATTATGTTTACCCTGCAGAGCAAATGTCCTTTGGGGTCTACCTCCCAGGTCCTGACCCTATGATCACCTAGATCAGTGGAGCTCTTGGACAGCGCTGTGATTTCATTCTGGCCTCTGTGCTTGGATTTCCCTTGTGTGGAAAGCAGTACATAGGGGATGCTGTGGGCTGTATTCGTCCTGACATGGCATTGCCATGCAGCTGGGTGTTCATCTAGGCTCCTGCAAAGGATCCAGGGCCCCACGATACGGTCATAGCACATACAAACCCTGCTCCCCACTGTCACATCTAGGCCCAGCTGATAGATTATAGGCAAAGAGTATTGAAGCGGTTAAGAAATATCCCTGTTGCTAAATACAAATCAGGTTTGCATTTGCATTTACTTTAATTAGAAATATTTGTCTTGTACATTGACATTGTTCCACTTAATGAACTTTCCTTTCTTTATACCATGAGAAGTGAGAGAGTGGAGGCAATGAGAGAGTAGAAAAACAAAGTGAATCAGGGTGAAGCTATATGGTGCAGTGCTTCAAAGGAAATAGCAAATCAGAGGTGTATACAGGCAGTCTTCACGGCGCTGGACACTGGAAAGCGTTCAGCAAACTTAGGGGCTGGTGAGATATTTCCCGCTGCTCTGCAAAGGATCAGTACAAGGGCTGGTGCTGCTGGGCAGTGAATTTTGCTGAGGGTTTCCCTTTGACAGGCATGAATGACTGTGTCCTGCAAGGAACATACCTTGAAGTGTCATAACCCTTCAGCTAGTGTTTCCTTCTGTAGTGAAAACAGTGGCCCATGGAAGCTGAGTTGCTTTGATTCCTCTGGAGGTGAAGCTGGTGCTTCATGAACTCCTTCAGCCTCTGTGGTTCTCAAGTGGGCTCCAAGAGGCAACAAGGAACCTTGAATCCAAAGATTAAAGTTTCCAAACTGAGAACTCTCTGATCCTACAGTTCAAGCCCCCACTGTTTGCACAGCATGTAAGCAGCTGCAGTTTAAGGAAGACAGACGTATTTGTTCAAATGTGATTTGATTTTCTCTTTTTGCCCATTAAACCAAATGCTCCTGGCCAGAGAGAGCTCTTCTTCCATTCTTTTAAGAAAATACCATTTGACAAAGTATTTGAGGAGGTATTCCACAGAGAGTAGCCACCATTTCTTTGAACCAATAGGCCAAAACGCTTAAATAGATCACATAGCAAAGGTACACTTACCAGCTTTTTGTCAGTAAGTTTATCTCCTACCACTGTACCCTCAATAAGGCACACTGCAGGTGCATGGGCCCAGGAGAGCATGGGCCTTGGCTAGTGGTGTCACACCCCATAAGCTAGGACAAGTGACCCAATATGTTAGTCAAAGCCTCTTTTGCTAAATGAATGTCTATGTGTCTATGTGAAACATCCCTGATACTGTATCCCCAGCAATTCTCCCTTAGGAGGTGGCATCTCCTGCTGCCCTCAAACTGCCTGGAAAATTGGTGTCTTTCTACCTCTGCAATGCTTCCTATACTGCTCCAGACAATATTGCAGCCAACACATCAGAATTGGGTTCTGAGGTTGATACTGCACACCAGGGATCACTGTTTCCCAAAAGCATGCTCTGTTGTTACCCTGCAGCTGCTTTGGTGACTGTTAGACACTTCCTGGTATAAGCAAGTCTTCGTCAGCTGTGGTAGCTGGAAGAAAACAGGAAGACTCAGAAGATAGGAAAGCAGACAGTAATGACCGTGCATCTAAACAGTGAGTAGCAATCTTGAGGACTGCGGAGGGCAAGGCAGTGGCAATATCTGTAATTCAAGGGATGTGCCCACCTTCATCACAACAGCTCCGCTTGTCAGGCTGTCAGCACTGTATTGGTTAGCACCTGTAGGCAACAATGGAGCATCATGAACTTCTAGGTGCTATAGGTACTTGCAGGAGGTCTCCTGTGTGTATGTTCCTGTTGCTGAAGTGCACGGATCTTTGTCTTCTGCAGCCACGGGTTGCTCTGGGTCTGCAGCACCAGCTGCTTCTCCCTGACAATGCCTCTTTATTGCTCCCAGAACAACAATGTGCTAAAGGAAGCTATTCTGTGTTGTCCTCACTGAAGCAGCTACCCAGGCTTCTCTTTCCCTGGCTTCATGCTTGTGCTCTTTCCTGGGCAGCTGCAGATGAGACAGAGGAACCTGTGATTGTGGCCACTAAAGCCACTGTCACAGCTGTTGACTAGCGCAGTGCTTGGCTTGCGGCCAGCTTGCAGTGATCAACATCACGTCAAATGTACACATGCCATGTGTGTAGTGCGTCTGCCTGACTATCAGACTGAAATGTGAGTTGCCTCTATGGTGGTTGTGGCTGTTCACTGGTGCTGGCTGTTCAAAGGAGTCAGATCACGAGGTGGCAGGAGAACTTCCCAGGATTTTTCTTGTGTGATCCTGGTGGGGCACAGCAGTTTTCAGTTGCTTCATGGCCCACATCCAACTGCTAGAAAAATGCCACCGTGAATGGAGGTCAGCGCTGTTATAAGCAAGTGAAGCCACCAGAGGAAACCTTCCTTATCTGAAAGCACTAACTCACTGTAAAATGAAAGCTACTAGGATGCCGCCATTGCATGCCTGCTCAGATGGCGCGCTTAAAATGAAGTACATCATCTTGATGTAACCCGAAGAAAGCAGACAAGCTCTAAACCTTTTTCTGTATTGGGCTGGCTTGGGTTGGTGTCACTGAAATAAATGGGCTTGCACAAGTAAGCTGTTTATTCATTGCAACTGCTCTAGACTGCTTTTTAGAGAGGTGTTGACTTGTTTGACGTGATCCCAAAGCTAGAATAATTCTGGGCACGACACTAGAATTTAGCTTCTCTTTAGCAAATAAAATTATATAGGCATTCAACAGTCTGGGAGTACTCCTGCCTTTTTGCATCAAGGTTCCAGCTATAAGCTGGTGGTGAAGTCTAACAACATTATTTCATTACCACAATATCTGGGAAAAAACTACCTAGGATTAGCTACCAATTCCAGACTAATTATGCTAAATAAAAGTTGTGTTGTCTTCCCAGTTCTGTTCCAAGTTATGGCCTAAGTACAGAATGGCAAGATTTGTGTATTGCCATAAAATGCCACAGACCAGAGTTACGACCATGTCAGGGTATGGAGGCTGAGCTGCCAGGACTGCTGAACACCATCACAGTACTCAGAGATGCTGCTGGGCCAGGAGACTGCAAATTCCCTTAATGCTAATTCAGAAAGCCTGCCAGCAAATGGCTGGAAAATGAAGGACATCTATCTCACTGCTTCATTATTGCTGCACAAATGTCACAATTCTTTTTCCTCAGCAGCTCTGTGAGGAAAATGATAACTTAAGTGCATGAAAATAAAACCAGGCTGCCACTCTGAACACTGGTAGAGCCAATGCTGAGATGAGAGTAATAACTGGGAGCAAACTCCTTTCCTCTGTTTACAATTTTCTTGTCTTCATTTCATTGTCCAGCTTTCTTTGTAATGAAAACCAAAATTTAATAAAAAGAAGCCACATTTGCTGAGTTTGACTATTGTGAATTAGAATTACTTTTTGTCTTAGCTGCTGCTTACTTTTTTGCTATACATTACATAAGACCACAATTTCAATCCTCTCCCAAACTGCATGAAAGAAGACTACGTGTGTGTATGCATGTGTGTGTGTGTGTGTGTGTTCAAACTGTCTTTTCTCTGTGTGTGGTGAGAGCATGCCAAGCACATTGTCATCATTACCAAAATACAAATGAATAAAAATAACACAATATGCAATAATCTATTTTACATGTGCATGGGGTGTGCACGCAGATCGTATTGGTGCAGCTTAGCAGCCCAAGCTTTAAAGCTTTGTTCTGCAGTGTCTTGACACAAAGCTTTCTGTAAACTATGTTGTACGCTGATGCCTTGTTACTTAATTTTGCAAAATATCAAGACGCCATGTATCTTCCCCATGTATCTCCCTGGGTAAGAGGAAGCAGGTATTAGGATCTTTCAGTAATGAGTGGCTCCGTTGGAGGAGTGGAGAGAAATACAGCAATTAGAAATTTGCAGTATCTGGTTCATATTGAACATTAGCCCTAATTCTGAAAATACTTGTTGTATGATGAATGAACACATTTTCAAAGTTCAGGGCCCTTTACTGTCCTTCCCTGAACTGACATGAGAAAACAAAACCCTGGGCAATTTTCCTTCTCCAAGGCTACTACAGCTTCTCTCTGTTCTCTCAGGAACATAGGATTTGCTTGGACTCTCTTAAAAATAATATCGTAAGTATAAACAGTTAAAGGTGGAACCTAACCTACCACATCAGCACTGTTTGACTCCATGCTAATGCTGAACTTTTCTTATGGCTGACGGTGCAGTTCTTCTTTGAATCCTAGCAGTTGTCACAGTCCCTTGGGGAATTGTTATTAAAATGTAAACGTTGCTTAATACTTAGAACCATGATAAGTCTCTGTGGAACTATAACATTACAGGCAGTTTTGCACAAGTGTCTTTTAAATGACAGCAGAGCACCCCTCTTTCTTCCATTCAGAATTGATTAGAAAACTCCCTCACACGCATCTTCCCTGCTTTTAAGCTAGAACATGATGTGTTTTTCTCTCTCTTGAATAAAATATATTTTAAGGAGGTGTGCGCAATGGGTTTATGCATGTGCTAAATTGGAAAATATTTATACTTACATTCAGAACATGTTGGGGTTCACTCAGGGGCGTACACTGTATGTACTTTGGTATACATGAAAGGAACAGAATAAGAATGTATTTACCATATATCTAGACTGGCATTTACTATGGCTGAACAAAGCAAAAATAAAATGTGCAAGACTACATTTCTGACAAGCTTTCTGTTGGAAAATGCGCAGTAAAAGTGTGTAAATATCAAAATTCTGAAGAAATCAAGCCTATTTTGCTGGCTGGAACTTCTCTTTAAAAAAGTGAACAGGAAAATGTTTGAACCATATGAAGATTTTCCAATCAATATTTAAGCTGAAAATCTACAGTGTTTCATAAATGACTTTTCTTTTCAAGTATTAAGCATGTGTACAATATACCTTATTATAGATATATAATGCAATATAACTGTTGAAAAATTGACATTAATACAGGATGATATTAAGATGTTTTGACCATTCCAACACTTCCCTCTTCTCCCCAGGTCCTGGAATTTCCTTCCTGAAGAATTTTCAAATTTTGGGTTGTTGGCCATACAAAGGCATAAAAAGTGAAAATCCTTCATACAACTTAATTCCTGGCACTGCTCAGTAATAGTGATGACTGCTGTATTGACAGAGCTTTGGTGGTGGTAATAGATTGGATATAACTCTTCAAAGAAAGTGGAAGAAACTGATTTGAGACAGCCACAATCTAGAAAATATGTTTTAGGGAACAAGCTAGCACAAGACTAGATGCACTAAAATGGCTTTCCTATCTTTTACTTTTCTGATTCTGTGACACTGTACTGTGTGCTGTTAACCTATTAAAATAAACTTTGAGTGCTCACCATCGATTTCCAGCCTTACAGTCAGTAACAGCAAAATGAGGTGTGTTGCTCATGCTCAGACTGCTGCCTGGCACCAGCGGGTGTGCTGTGGTCTGACACTGTCAGGAGATCGTAAACCACCATTCTGAGCCTCCCTCCCAAGGCCACCATGTAATTTAGGAGATAACTACTGAGTAGTAAGATTTTCTTTTTCTCACCTTCCTGTGTGCCAGGTAGGGCAACATTTTCCATGAAGAAAGAGGATGGAAGCAACTGAAGATTTCAGTTAAATCAAATGCTGAATCACTTCAGTGCAAATGATAAGCCACACAAGTACTTTAATTTCTATGGCATTATCACCTTTGTCGTGGGAGGAAAGGAGTGCAGGTAGGAAGGTAGTGAATACAAGTATGCTGTCTAGAGTCTGGTCTTTTAAGCCGGGCTTCTGGCATACTGAGCAACTGGCATGCTCTAAAATGGGATATTTATTGCAGGACCTGCAACTTCAGTCTGAAGAACAGATGGAAATCGTAATAGCAAATACATTATACAGAAAGGCTACCTCAGGAAGCTACCTGTGTACTTGTAACTAACACATACAATTGCCCATGGGTGAACGTGACATTTTCAGAATGTGGAAGAATTGCCCAGTTAGAGAAATCGTTCAGTTTCCATTACAGGAGGGTTTAAACAGCAAGAGGAAACCTCAAATTTTGACTTGCAGTATTTTCTTTGAAGATTCTTGTTAGTGTTTCATAAACAGACTGCATGAGATGTAGCAACGTTCAGGAAAGCCTGTTGTTCCTCAGTAATGGTTCAGTCATGCCTCCACTAGCAGAGGTCTGTCCCTGTACTTTTGTGTAATTCTGCCTTTCCTTTTAATAGCTGCTCACCATCCATCCCAGCAGCCACGCTGTTCTGTGTAGAGCTGCTTTGAAAATTTTTGAGGATGCTAAAAACTGCCACCTTTGAGAATCTGCTCCGTTGCTGTGGCATTTGACAGGAATGATGTGGCATAAGTGGAAACATGCAGAAAGAGACTTAAACATCTAGAGAAATTGCCAAAGGCATGCCAAGGAGGTAATGCCATGAATTTAGGCAAAAGCTACACATTAAGAAAGGTTTTCTAATTTGGGAGCCATTAGGCTTCTGCATTGCCAAAGAATTGGTGGAAATCTGTGTACAACTTTTATAAAAGCAGTTCTAAATATATGGCAGGGAGTAAGACTGGCCTGGCAGTAGAAGGATAGATGAGCTAATAGATCTTTTCTATCTTTAATTCTTGCGATTCATATTCCATCAGTCAGCACATGGTATAAGGAGAGGAAACTCGGTGCCTGCCAAATTGGTGCAGTTTTACATATGGGATTGTTTTCAGCAGTTAGTTCATGTCTGCCAGGAACCACTTGCATGAAGTCCTTAACCCATCAAACATGGGCACATTTCGGTGTGCAGGGCTTCATTGATACTAAGGGAAAAAAACATCCACCTTTTCAAGAACTTGTCGTTCTCCTTCCTGAAGGGCAGTGCTGCACTTTGTAAGCAAAGTGGTTCTATCAGCCCTGTAGTGTTGACTCCTTGCACTCAAAAATCACAGGACCTCTAAGCAGTTGTGAAACTGTAACATACTTTGGCTGCTTTGAATGTCCGTTGTAGCTTTAAACTTTTAGTGTTCACAGTTTTATTTTTTTTTTCTTCTTCAGGAACAACAAAGGCTAAACTCTTTTAGAAATAGCAAAGATCCCCATAACAAATGTATACACTGGGAACTAAATATCCATTGTAAAATCGGACTTGATTCTGGGTGTACAATTCACATACCTGCATGCATGCAAATGATACTTAGAGGCCAAACTAGGCCCTGGTGTAGACTTTCGCATGATTTGGAAATGCAGAATAAGAGCTGTAGTTTTGAGCCTGGACTGCTGGCAACCAGTTCAGTCCTTATATTTTAACCTGTGGTGATGGCAAGGAACAGCGTTATTCTGGACCACTGAAGCTGATCCGGGGATGGGGAAGAAAGAATTAAGTCACAGGATGGGATGAGAGTCTTTGGGTGCGTGCAGAGGTAGTTGGCATTTGAACATCTGGCACCTACACTTCAAAGAAGAGAAGACATTGTCACCCCACATTAATCTGCATGACACCTCATGGGATTGGGAGTCTAACCACAGCTCCCTAATGACCTGTTAGAAAGACTCCTCAGGGTCAGCTGGGGATGCGGTCTCGTTGTAATGGGCACTGTGCGACATGGCTTGGGTCATGTCTGCCTGGGTGGCTAAATCCTAGGCCCAGCATCAACAGCTTGCTTCTCAGTCTATTAACATGAGATGCCAGACAGACAGGTAGTGTTGCATCTTTTGAGACAAAAGAAGACATGGATAAGTGCGTTATAATAATTTATTGTCTCCCGTGAGATGCCTCTCACTCATGTCCAGAAATTCTGGTCTGTTAATATTCAGGAAATGTGCATGTTTGAGCAGTGTTTACTTTCTTGGCAGGTCCAAGGTTCCTCTGCTGCAAAATAATCTTGCAATGACAGGGTGTTTAAATGGACAAATAGCAGGCAAGGAAGTAAGCAAAGCCATCTGGGTCACTAAGGTGGAGATACCTCCTGTCCTACCCTTCCATCAAGCTGCCAGCTTTGCAGGTTTTGAAATAAATTTGTTTACCGACTCTTCTGTAAGCCCCAATGTCCATGGATTATCTCTTCTATTCATCTCGGAGCAGATACATGTGTCAAAATTTTTCAGTTTCCTATGCATGCTGATTCCAGGCTGAACTAGTCTGGATGTTAGGTATGCCTTCCAGGCATTTAAAATTACAATCTTGTCATTAAATTAATCTGGAGAAAGATGGTAACAGGAAATAATCGCACAAGGAAACTTTATTGCGTGGGGGACAAAACATCTCATTAAATCACTAGCTAAGAACTGTGTTAATGTTACTTCCTTTTTTGCAACGAAGTGGATTTTTTTCCTCCGCCTTCTATCCTTCTTCTGTGGAAGGCTGTCCTGCATGTTACAGTCCTGGATAGACTTTATCCATAAGCAGAGTGGAAGGCTAAATCTTTAAACCCAGCTCTCCTTGTGGAACATAGAAGGCATATTGAGGCTGATTATTCATTAATAATTTATTTCTCCCCGATAGCTATTTTTAACACAAACTCTGCAAACACTTGAGAATATAGATCAACCTAGAAAACGAGTTGTTCCATTGAAGTTAATGGGATAACTTGCATGAATAAAGTAGGTTTATGATACTATCTACAGACTGTGCTCTATGGCATGGGTTTTGCAGATGTGCAGTCTTAAGTCCTGCTCTGAACAGGTTCTGGTTAGAATAAAGCAAAAGCCAATTTAATCCCAATAAAACTACAGCTGTATCCCTTCGAGGTTTGAAAATTGGACAGAAGTTTTTTGGATTCTTTTTTAATTTTTCCTGACCTTTACTGGGCCCTGACATAACAGGGTGTGGAAAAGCAAAACATTAGGTCAGCAACCATTTTTTTGCAGCATTTTGCCTACACTGAAAACGATTATAAAATTTGCAAGAAAACCTCTTCAGTCATCTCTTTCCACTTTTAAATTTGGAGCACTTCTTTTGGAATACATCCACAACACAAGCTTGAGTTTTCAGAGGTCATTTTCAACCAGTGTAAATAGTCCTTAAGGACCTAAATATTTTGGAAGTGTAAGTAGTCCTTAAGGACCTAAATATTTTGGAAGTCTGCTCAAATCCAAAGCTTTTCTATTGAAAGTAAAAGCAAGGTTGTACCCCTTTAAAACAACCTTATGAACCATCAACAGAGCTCACTGGTTGGTAGGAACTATTTGCCATCTTCAGCTAGTTAGACTAGCAGTTTTCCTATTTAAATAGATGTCGTAAAAGTGATGATCTAGAATGTAGGCTGACTGTGTGAGCAGGTGGTCCGAGGGCTGGAGACCCCAAGGCACTGGACAGCTGTTTCCTGGGATGCGGCTCTGGAGTTGGGACACCTCAGCTTCCTGCCGTGGCTTGCCTCAGCCAAGTGCAAGGCATCAGCAGGAGGAAGGAAAATGCTTTTCCTGAAACCTGATTCTGGCATCTCTCAGGACTTAGAAACTCTCTGCAGAAGAAGTGGAAGCCCTGGGAATGGTGTCTCTGGCTGAAGCCTCAGACTCTTGGTTTGCAGGTATAAATTTAAGGCTCTCAAAACTTTTAAACTGCTAATTCATCCATAGCTACCAGTAGTTTTAAAGATCTGTCTCTTTTTCACTCCTATAAGGCTGTCAGGAATAGGAAAGGCAACAGACTCCATCACCCACAGCTGTGAGGATCCTTAGGGTTGCTGCCTTCATTTTGTGCAGAGTTCCTCTAAACAAAATGTTCCAGTTGTTTTGAAACAATATTATAGGAGTGTGGATGTTTTCCCTGCCACAGGAAATACAAAAGCATCCTACTAAGCTGCTGCTGTGGTTCCTCACACTGTTAGTAGAAGTTGAGTGGAAATAATTTTTAAAATTTTGAGTGTAATGGTCTGTATCCAGTTGTAGCTCCTGACTGATAGTGGTGCTAGGCAAGGAATTAGGTCTGGCCTATCACCAGGATATGAATGGGGGGAGCAGGGTGATGCTGCATGTGGGCTTTAGGTTTAGCTTAGTAACTGCAGAAAAGTATGGCACAGCTACACAATGAGC
Source organism: Aptenodytes forsteri (assembly GCF_000699145.1). Taxonomy (NCBI): domain Eukaryota; kingdom Metazoa; phylum Chordata; class Aves; order Sphenisciformes; family Spheniscidae; genus Aptenodytes; species Aptenodytes forsteri. The sequence goes on from NW_008795939.1 coordinate 4,360,584, forward strand.
AAGGGTAAGCGCAGCCACATGATGTCACTTGACCTTTGTGGGATAAACACCAGAAAGTTCGAATGGAGGAGCTATTGAGGGCTCAGAGAGTTGTCAAGGCCATTTATTCTGTGAACTGTGCAGAAAAAGCAGTGAGGAGAAACTCAGAACTCCTGTGGTGTAATGGTGGGCTAATACTAGCTATATTATGGACATGGTTTTCCAGCTCATGCTCTAGTTTCTTAAGATGGTGAACTTACTGTAACACAAGGGAACAGAAGATGATTAAAAAAACCCAAACAGAATTCATTCACTGAGCTGCAATATTTGAATCACCAGTGCCCTGTACGACAATATGCTCCACTTAATCCATTAGGGTGCATGACTAAATCGGTACATACACTTAACAGCAAGTACTTTCAGTCTGTCTGCAAGCAGAGATGAGTAATCAGTATTGCAGATATGACACATTCATAATATTTCATAAGAGTAATATCTCCATCCAACGTGTGCGTGTGCGCACACGCACACACACACACAGTATCATGTTAACCTAGTTAATAATTAGACAAAACTTGTTTATACCTTATCATATTCCTCCTGGAGCAGCCCATTGAATTAGCCCACATTATAGATATCAACCTGTTATTTCTCTAATACTCATATCATCCCTTGAAATAACAATAACAAAGTTCCAGTCTTGTAATGAATGTTGATTTGCAATTGATGCTGTTGAAGAACCAGTTCACTGTCCAAAACAGCTTCTTTTTTCATAGTTGGCTTTATTGCTTTTGCTGTACTGAAACTCCTGCGTGTTGCTCTTTGGATATACTCCAATGAGATTTCATGACAAAATAGCAGTTCAAATAGAATAATGTCATTTTGGCATTTCTTCTGGAAAAATGAGGCATTAATATTTTATTTTGAGAAAACGCCATTTTCATTGAATTTACATACCTAATCTGGGAAGTTTTCAGCAGAAAATTTGGACCAGCTGTAAAAATGACAAAATTATTATTTTTCTCCTTCCGTTCCAGTAAGGAATGGGCATCAGGGAACATTTATTTCCTTTCAGTGATACACATAACTGTGCGAGTAAAGGAAAGAAGGCACTACCATAGCGATAGGAGCGTTTGTGTGAAAAAATGGTTTTGCATTGACCTTGCTGTGCACTGAACTCAAAAACTACTCTCACTTCCTCTGGCAATTAGGTACAGCCTTCGTCCTCCTCCCGTTAAAATTTGGGTCATGATTTTGCCTGCATGAATAAACATTTCCATTCTAACAGCGGAACAGGGGTGTCTTGAGAAGTTCTGGTCTCAGGAAGAAGAGATCTGTCTCAGGTAGCTGGAACAAAATTAATTCAGCTTTTAACTTGAGTTAGCTTCTGAGTTCAGTCATGAAGTGGGGCAGATATCAGCAGACTGATTCTAGGTGACCTGTGCTGCAGCAGGAGCAGACCATGAGGTGGGCTTAGAGCATTACAGGTGTTTTAAGTAATTTGACATGTTCATTACAGCTCACCTTTAGTACCAGGATGTGAGAGGTTTATTAATGCTGTGAAATAATTTTCTGCCTGTGCTCACTTCTAGTGTTTCCCTCCTTGAAATTCATAATGAAGACATGTTAAAAGAGAGATAATATCTGCAGAGGAATGAATCTCATTGATGAGATGTTTGAATTCCCACTACCCAAAAGTCAACTGGCAAAAAACTGATAGAATAATTAGATCTTACATTTTTAGAAACTGTTTAAAGCATTCCTTCTAAGACGTTTTAGGGGGATTTTTTTTTTTTCTTTTTTTTTACATTTTTGCAGGGCAGTTTCACTGGGCACTGTACTATTTTTTCTGCAGTTTTCACTGAAGTACTCATTTCCAGCAACAAAGACATCAGTGACAAGGCAATAAAGCGACATGGGCAGAGAAGGAAAACGAGGGACGGAGGAGAGATGCTGAGGGAGATAAGCACACTTCCAATTCTCTGTGTTTCGTTCCCCTTCAGTAGCTGTGAATTTGCAGGAAATAAGTAAATAAATGACAAACCCCAAAACAGCCTGTCCCACCCTCCTCTCCTTGTCTTACTCCTGGGCCTTACCAAATGTCTGGTGTGTAAATATGACCCGAGGGGGATGTACAGGCTGTTCTCCAGGACCCTTTCCACCTGCCACCCATCTGTTTCCCAGGGGTTAAGGGACCTTTGCTTGGCTGTCCCTGTGCCAGCCCCGGGTGGAAAGGTGTGGGAGACCATGCTGTTTTTTGACAGCGGTAACTAGGGAGTAACCTTCGCCACTTGCATCTGCCTCCAGCTCCAAAACATTTGACCAGTAGAAACCTGTATGGGGTTCGCAGGGTTCACATAAACAAGTTTCAGCTCATGTATTATATGTTAGTCAGCTGTCTTGGGGAAGTTATTTACAGCTAGTTCTGCCTACCTCTTGGCCTCTCTAGCCTTCTGCCCCCGCTTCCCCAAATTCTTGATTGATTTCCAAGGTATGACTAACGCATTTCTATAAATGCTTCGGGCTTCACACCCCAATTCTTTTACTTCGATGATTTGTTTCATCATATTCCTGTTTACTAATGTTTCAGTCAACAAGAGTTGTTTGCTGCCTGGGGGGAACGCAGGAGTAACAATGGCTTAAATTATTCCTAATCAGGTTCCAACTCCTACCTGATGGGAAAGATGAGAGATGTATTATTGTTCATTTAATCCTTGTGAGACATCAGATGCTTTGGTAATGGGCATCAAGATAAGAGCTCAACTACATAAACAGTGAATGAGATTAAAGAATGGTGGTATTAAGGATTAAAATGAAAGACCATACCCTTCTGCCAGTGAATGCAAATCGGTCGTCAGAACAGTCGCGGACACTTTCTGTTGTTTCATTTAGACTTGTCTAGGCCAGCATTTATCAAGAGATCTACCACTGTTACAGCTTCATTACAGTGAGACTCAAGCTTTGTAGTGTAGGAGAAATGATGTTATTTAATCAATCCTAGCCCTGGTTTAAATGCCACTGAATCCTGTCTGGTAAACTGGGTGGCAGGCAGCGCAGGAAAGCTACCCTAAAGAGACACAGAATAGAAGTTGCAAACACTGGAAAATGGCCAGCTGTGTGTCTCCCATCTGCATCCAACAGAAAGGGCATGTTGGGATCTGGCAGGGTTAGTAGCTGGTACGAGGCATCTGGGGAAGTGCAAAGGAGCCCTTGAGCTCCCTCTAATGCTTTGGGACGTTCCTGTGGGTACGGGGTGATGGGTATGCTATGAGTGTGACCTAAGCTGGAGTTCAGGATCAGGGACTGGAAAGGTCACTGGGGCACTTTATATTCTTCTTCCTCTACTCTCTTGTACTTGGCTGAAGTGAGAATCTTTCTCCATCCAGCATGTGCAAGAATATTTGTATTCTTTCTGCGCTCTGTCACCCCAAAAGACATTGAGACCTTGCTGAGTTGTTCACAGAGACACAATCATTAACATGATCGCATGGAGGTCCACAATGTCATGATCAAGATATTGTGCTGACAATATGGGCAAACCAAAAACTTGTGGAAAAATTTATTAATTCCAACACAAATGAGTAATGTGTTGAAAGTCATCTATCCAGCTGAAAAAGCAGGTGGGAGTAGTCTACTAAAAGGACTTTCATGTTGCTTCTCTTTAATCTCACAGTATAGGGAGATGCAATACTCCCGGGAGGATCCGATGAACATGGGAGAGAAAGCGACTGAGTCTGGAACCTCAGCTGGGAGGAAAGGGTGCCTCCATTCCCCATAGAGGAAGATGGAATAAGACTCTCACCACCTAGCACATGCAGGCTGATGATGACAACATGGGTGGTTACCTAGGAAGACCCTAAGTCTTTGCTGTATTTCCAGGCAGATAAATTGTTTTTGTGCAAGAGCTGTTCTCACACAGTTTTCTAAGTTCTAACCTGTTTTAAACACTACACTAATCCATGTAATTAACAAAAAGCACACTTCTGCTCTTGCTGAGATCCAAAAAGATCAGAAAGCAATTACACCAAGCGTGTTTACCATTCCACCTCCTTTACTGCAGCTGCTGTTTTATCAGTTGTCATTCCTAGATATGAGCGGGTAAATTCCTTCCAATTTTACATTGCAATTGACAAGCCCTAATTGGCTAAACTTTTCAGTTGTTGCTTTGCAGACATCATAGAGCTGGTAAGTAAAGAACACTGGTAATAGCAAGTGAAGCTTCAGTTGCTTTCTCCAAAAAACATACTGAAAGCCAAACAGTGTTCGCAAAAAAGGAATTACAGTGAAGTCTCTGCCACAGCTAACCTAGCTTGTACCTCAGATGCTGATAGCAGTGTTATAGCACTTTAAAAAAATAAGTAAACTAGATACTTTGCTTGATATTAATTAGGTGACATTTTATATTTGAAAGTCACACCACAGATTTTTCAAGCCTGTCTACTGCTTTCGATACTCCTATTTTAGATTACTTTGGAGGTAGTTGTTTTTGTGGCATTTCCCCTGTCAGGGGAGAGAATTTTGCTCCTTGTTTGTGTGTTTCAACTGGCATTTAAAAGCTCATATTTTTTTAAGAGTTCCTCCATTAAATTGCACATGTTTAATGGCAAAGGAAGTACATAATCTGCCATGTAATGTGCTAAAGTAAAACTAGTACATGCTGCTGCTGAAGGCCTGTATGGTACTCGGATAAAGAACAAATTGTTCAGTGAGTTTTTGCCTTTTCTATTCCCAAGCATTATTTAAAAAAAAAAAAGACAAAAAAAAGACAAAAAAAAAAGACTTAGTCACTGTGGCTTTTTAGGTTTGTGGCAAGGTTAAGATATACCTGCGCTGGACTCAATGTGCTCATTACTTAGAGTCTGTATCCTTACCCAGCACATTCTTCCTCTGATAAGCACACATTTGCACATGGAAAGATGACGTTTTCTTCTTGCAAAGAGTTCCCAAATCCCGTCAAATATGAGTATGGACAAGTTGGAGTCATCTGTGAGTTAACTTTTGCTGAACTCTTGAGTGACTCTTCAGCCGTATCTGTTTGAGGAGCGAGTGACCCCCAGGTAGACAGGGACTTTCCCATGGGACTCCCACACAATCCCCTCAATATTTTTCAACTAATGTTAAACTGTGTGAGCTGCTCAGAAAAAAAATGGGTTATAAATGACATGATAGGAGGAACTGGGTGGGCACTGTAGTCTGCTCCAGAGCTGCTGGCTGCTAGGAGTCCAGCTTGACCTCCTGCTGAGCATATGGGGCCATTTCAGTGCAGCAGGCAATAGCTGGGGAACTGGAAGGAGCAGGGGACATGAACAGTAAAAGGACTCCTATTCTTGTTAGGAGCAGGTTTCTAGGAAGTTGCTCAGCTGGTGAGAAGCACTTGCTGGGTTTCTTAAGAAGCTTGATCTCGTTTTAGAGAGTGGTGGTGTGGCAGGAGAGGGCACCTGGATTTCAGTCAAAGGTTTCTCAAAGTGCAGTCCAGTGACTTTTCCCTGAACTCTACCCTGTGCTCCTGCGAGGTCACTGCCAGTAGGAGTTTAAGTGAAAAGAGATGAGTGCAGTTTTTTTATTGTTTGAAGATTCCCTTTCTCAAAATGTCTTTTCTCTCCTGGTTAAACTATTTAAGGTATAAGAAGCCAGAAGGAATTCACAGCTGGTTGCAAACCCCCAAAGGGAAAAGCAAATTGCACAGATATGCCAGCTAAGCAGACATGATAATTAACCAAACAGACAAATTCAAAGACTGGGAGAGCCAGAAACTTTCACATTTCCTGGTGTAGGGTCAAGAAGCTCAGACAGCTGACAAGATTTACTCAGACACAGAAAAATGGTTGATAGAAGAACAGGTGACTCTTCAATGAATTTCTTCTAAAGAGCATTCCTGTAGGAGAATAACACGGAGTGAGGGAATGGAGAGCTGGGATGTTACTCTCTCTTATTAGCAGGGGCTGTTCATACCAGGGATGAACCAAGTTGTTGAACACAGGAAAGCTTTTTTTGTCCCAAGGAAACTGAGGGCCCACAACACCCTCCTAACCCCAAGCCAAAGTTCTTCAATAAATTCATCTCTGACTCTGACAGGCACCTACCCTGTTTCCACTAAAGAAACAGTTAGTCACTGTCTCTTGGATGTTATTTGTGAATAGATCTGTATAAAATTAAAAATGAAAGATTAGGGCATATCCCTATAGAACTGTTGATGTTTCTTAGTACTCTTTCTGTTTGGGTACTCTAAACTTAAAAAGTGAAGTTTTAAAGGGTAGAGTCTTGATTTCAAGTGCAGATGGTTATGATACTAAGATTTTTATTTGTCTGTGACTGAACTTGTTACAAATGTAATTTGTCCTTTATGTGTGTCTCCTGAAATTTTTTAGAGGGTTGACTGGCAAGACTCAGGTGACATGATTGTAGAAATGTACAAATTTCAGGAAATAAAATGGCATGTGTCATGTTTTAACCTCAGTCGGCAACTGAGCACCACACAGCCGCTCGCTCACTCCCATCCCCCCCCCCCCCCCCTC
>NW_008795939.1:4371926-4372541 GCF_000699145.1 Aptenodytes forsteri
TTCTCGCCTGACAGGAGTCACCTCCAGAGGCTGAGGGCTTATGCCCCTTTTCCAATTGCTTTGTCAATGTCCCCTTCCCTAGAAAGGGATCTCAGCTGTTTGGCTTCTTTACCCTCTAATTCCAGGCTACTGGCCCTGTTATCCCAGCATCAGAGCAGCCAGGTGACAACATGTTCTCCTGGATGGTGACTGAAATCTTTTTGCATGTCTTGCAGCTCACTCAGGGATAGGGATCGGGTGGTTACCATCTCATTTATGGGTTCTGACTCTTCCTCCTCCTGTTCTTGTGATGGCCCTGGTTCATCTTCATGCCTTTACTAAATGAGCTGATTTTCTTGTGTATTTCTTCTTGTGTATAGGGGCGACTGATACTGGGATGGGTTGGTTTTCTGGTTCAGCTGCAGTGCCTGTCACCTGGGTTGGAGTAGCTGCAGTACCTGTCACCGGGGTAGATCTCTGGATGGTATTTTTAAATAGTTGTTTAACCCTAAACAAGACATGAACCACATTCAGGAGAGAGAGCAATAGGAACATGCTGGTTTGAACATGCCAAGGATATTCAAAATTCTCAAGAGCTGTTGTAACTTGCCTGAAGGAGAAAGGGAAGGTGAAGGA
>NW_008795939.1:4373406-4383708 GCF_000699145.1 Aptenodytes forsteri
AAATCCAAAACACAGCACTGTACCAGCTACTAAGAAGAAAATTAACTCTATCCCAGCCGAAACCAGGACACCAAGGAAAAATAAAACCTAAAGAAGGTTTTTATAGAGGCTCAATAAATAGAGGCTCAGCAAGCTACAAAATGGTATCTGCTCTGCCAGAAGTCCTGTAGCACATTCATTTTACCTTGTCCTCTTTGCCATTTTGGTCTGCCACGTAAGATACTAAAAGAATGATTAACATAGCTGATTAGTGCTATTGTTGTCTCTTTTTCCCCCTTCCATGACTTAATGCCTCATTCTAATAAACTTCTGAAGTAGCTTTGAAAGCCTGCCAAGAATTCTTCTGTTACATGATTAATAAGTCCATTTTGACAGGCATGCAATGTCATGCAGCATTGCATTTAGACTGGATTTATTCAGATTTGATTGTGAGGTCATTGCACATCACAGACACAGTGTACAACTCCTTGAGAAAATTTTTTGCTTATTTTGCTGCATGCTGAGAGGGACACACAAATCTGTATCTGTGTTTTTAATAACTGGGATTGCTAAGTGATTCCAGCCATTATAACCAGAAATCACTCTGAGGTCCAGAGAAAGTCTGAGGGGGTCTACCAAGGGAAGTTGCCTCAAACTGCCATCTGAGAGTTACACCACATTGGCAGACGGTGAAACCTCCAACACAGCAGGAACTAAGGATTTGATGAGTAAGACCTCCTAGGTTCAAATGAAAACCTTCTTACTATGCTTCCAGTCTGCCTATGCTCTACCCACCATGGCAACACGGCTTTAGACATCAGTTAACATCTCTGCAGCTGTTCAGCACAGGTTTTGAAGGAATTAATGGAGCTCAGTGTCATATTAATTTTCACCTTGACTACTGTATAGAAATTACAGGGAGGAGGATGTGGGGATGAGGTGCTGAAGCAGTTTGTAGCTCTGCCTTGGCTCTTACTGGCATTAACAGGGTCCAGAAAGTTGTGTTCCTACAAGTGGACAGCAATCCCTCCTTTCTGAGCAGGCACTTCGGTGAGTGGTGCCCACCTCTTCCCTCAGGTTGCAAATCAGAGTATGGAGCTTCTGTTCACTAAAACAGAGACACGTGGTACCTAACTGTTTGCAACTCAGTATGCAAAGTTATTCAGGACAGATTTCAGCCTGGATTGCAAAGGTCTCTCTTCTGTCCCTGGCTTGACTACTCTAGATTTTGGGCAGGATTCACAAAGTGTGGGAACTGGCTATATTAAAACCCCCAATCTGATGTCTGGGAGTGGGAAAGGAGTGGTGGGAACCACCAGTGTTTTTGTGGACAAACCTGAAGGAACAGGCTTTTGAGAGGGTTTTGGGTTTTTTTTTGGGTAGTTAATAACCAGTCAATATTTAATATTTGGAAGTTGCAACTTCATCTTGTAATAGTTCACTTGCTCCTGTGGTTTTCTTTCTATGACCTACTTGGACAGTATTTACCAAATATTTCTGTTTCTACTTTAAATGAATTTTACTTCACCTCTCAGCAGATATGTCTGTTTGATGAAAAGAAAGTCAACCAGAAATGTGATGTCTGGTGTTTCCAAACACATAAGTGAGAGAACCTTTTGTAAGACAAAAGTTTGTAAACATCCAGCAATACAAGGAGTACAAGTAGTCTGAATCACAGTGTGTCTCTTTGTTCAGGAAACTGTGAACAGATTCTTACCCTCACAACCATATAGCAATTCTAAAGCCTGTAGAGTAGTTGAAAACCAGTTCAGTGACTGAGTTGATCCTGTTCTTGAAACAAAAGCTTTCTAAAGGTGTTCTTTCTGGAAGCTATATTCACAAAAAGTAATTTCAGATGGCTCTTGACAATGGAAGATGGGAAATTTGCTGTGCTTTCTAATTCACAACAATACCTCTTGTTTCTAGCTGTTCTCTGCTGGCTTAAAAAAATAGCTAAGTGTCTAGAACTTCGTCCAGCACTGCTCTTCGCTAAACAATGGTTATCATCTGTTCCTTTTTCATTCTGTACAAGTTTCATTTTTTAAATGCACTTAGGTGAAATGCATAATTTTGGGTCCCATTTGATGTGACTGCTTTGGCAATGGGAGTATGACAGCGAAGAGGTGAGGAGCTTTGATACTAAATAAGCATACTGTGAGGGTCTGAAAGGCTTCCTTGCTTGTATTGTGCATTTGTGGCACAGTGAGTTAGAATTGTCATGCAGTATTCCTCAGGTGCGCTGTACAGTCAGATGTGCACCACTTCCCTACTCTGCTAGTGTCCTTGTGAAGTGCGCCTTGTGTGGATGGTATTACAAAATAGATAAAGCTTTAATGATTACTGTGATTTCAGTGAGATCAACTTTGGGGAAATTTGACAAGTTTGTTATATGAATATTTTCACACACTGGAGGTTTCCGTGAGCTGCAGCTATAACCAGTTTTAAAAAAGGTTTACGATTTGGGGATAATTTCTCCTGCATTAACTCAGACTTGGTAAAAACAAGAAAACAAAAATACAGCTTCGGTCTGTGATATCTGAGTCAGTGGGTGGAGCAGTTTTGTGTACAGATAGAATATTTTATTTAAGGATATGACACAAAAAAGACTAAGTTTTTTTGGCTAATAGGAGGAATACTTTCCTCAGGAGGCTGACGTGAGTGAGTGAAAGGAAAGCAGAACCTTAGCCCTATGTACCAGTGGAAGATACTTACTAATTTGAAGCTGCAAAGTAGTATAGCTTGATAATTTCCATATTTTCTTGTTTTTATTGAACGGGAAGGAGGAGGACAGTGTGAGGTGAAACTCTTAATACCCTTTTTTCCAGGCTCAGGAATGCCAATCACTGTTCTCACTGTCAGCTCTTCCCACACAGCTGATGAGGGACAACTGGAAACTGTCTGAAGGATAAGGTGGATTCAGAGCTATACAGGTCTCTAGGACATATCTGTGTGCCCCTCATGCATGTGCCTGAGCACCACGTGCCATTTGCTATACTTTTCAATTTATATCCTTCCCACCACAACAATATCTCAACAATATGGTAAAGGTCTCAGCTTCCCCCCCCTCTTTTTTTTTTTTTTTTTTAATCTAGTGTGTAGGTGGGGGATTTCTTATATGTAACACTACAGTATAAAATCTGAGCACTCAGTCTTCTGCCTAAGAATTAAGCGCTTTATCTCAGTGAAGCAGAAAGTCTTTTAAGAACATTATGAGAAGGCTTGCTTCAGGCAGATTTTTAACTGAAGTTCTCTGTGCCCCAACATTGGGCACATTACGAACTACAATCCCTCCTTTATCTTAGCAGATAGAGTGCCTAAATTAGACAGCTGAAGACCTGCTGAATAAAACCAAAAGTATGTGGGTTCTTCAGACATTATAAAAATCATGTATTAAATGGCATCAGGCCTCCAAATCAAAATTGCTAGTCTAAAAAGGTCACACCGGACAGGACACAAGAACCAAAAGATGCATCAGATGACCACAGATGTGTTAGCCATATTCAGCATGAATACTTAAAAAGGAGGGAACTAAAAACAGGCTTTTCACCGTGTAGACTTTTCAGGCACAGCTGCATTGAGACCGACAGCTAGTGCCTGAGCCCTGGTTGCCTGTGGTGTCCTATCCTGCAGGACCAGGCTTAGTGGAATGAGTGACATATAACTGTACGCACAGCATCTTCAGCTCCTGCAAAATGACATAGTTTTGCTGAATTCAGCTGGACTCGTTTTTCAGCTCATCTAAATCACCCCAAGATCATTGACTTCAGCGGAGCCCTCTTCATGTCCATGTAGTGTAGTACAGCGTCTTAGCCTTTCCGCTTATTTCAGCTACTAATCAATAACTTCTTTTGGAGGGAGCTTTGCATTCATAAATCAGCTTTCCTTCCTGCTCACCCCCTGATACCAAGCAGGGACACCCGGCTGGTGTCTTTGCTTTAGCCTGTCCGGCAGTGCTGCCTCCTTTCAATGCTCCCGGAGTGCCTGCAGCCAGTGTGAGGTAGTGTAGAGGGGGAGGGAGGGAGGGACGACAGCAGTTACTGTACTTTTCCTCCGGTTAACACTGAGCCCAGCTTTTGTAATGTACATGAGAAGATGCATTTTGCTAGCAAAGACTTGATAGGTAACAAAAGACTGCAAATGGCTCACAATTTTAATGCTGTTCATCCAAACTGCAGAGCTGGTTTTCATGTTGAAATGAAGAATCCTCATGTTGCCTTGATTGAAATCAGCAGAACTTCATGGATGTAAAGCTGGTGTAATGGAAAGGAGAATCAGGCCCACTCTTTAAAGAGGTATATAGCTGCTTTGGTGAGAAGCACTGGCATACTGCTTTTGCAGTCATTCGTAAATAGGAATGCTTTGGCTGTTAAGCAATACATTTAAAGCCAGAGAAACAGCATGGAAAGCAGACGCTTTGACTGCCCCCCACCATGTTTACTTAATATGCAGACTAATTGGGAGCATCATCTGATATCAGCTCCGGGGAAAGATATTTCCTGTGTTTGAAAATAGGTCAAGAGGAGACCTGACATTTCCTTGACTACCTGATTGCTGTGCTTGCCAGTCTGGGCAGCCTTTCTCAGAATAACTTCTGGGAGTGAGAAATAAAAAAAGTGTCAAAGGGGCTGGGAGTCTTTACTCTGCTAAATTCATGTACTGGTTTCAGCTTTTTGCTCTTTTTTTCCCGCCTAGAACAAATCACTCTCAGGCTTTGCAGCCTCAATGTTGTAAGCATCTGATTAATTTCTTGGGTAATCCAGAGCAGAGGGGGGAAGTGGCTGGTTGGAGAGGACTGTTTCTTACTGGCTGGGGAGGTACTGCGAGGTGTGGCTTCAATGACAGCTTCGGGGGTGACTCAGCAGACGCTCCTATTGTCGGGTTGAAAACGTCATTCAAAAGCAGCTGGTGCTTCTTTTTCTATTTTCGTTCACTTCATCCAACTGCACCAGTGCAAAGCCCTGTAATAACATGAATGAGTCATTTCTTACATTGCTCAATATTTGTTTTGAAATTCTGATGCAGATTTGGGCACCAGGCTACTCCTTCTTCCATGATGACTTGGTTTTAAAAACAAATGCAATGTTGAACGCTTGGTTTAAGGAGTTGCAACAGGCAACAGCCCTGATCAAACAGGAGCACTCTTCTGTGTATTTGAGAGTAGGGTTAGTCTCTGGGACAGCTTGAGGATTTTTTGTGTGTGGTGCAGCATACAGTGGAGCGATGCTCTGGCTGGAGTTGCAAAAAGAAGAGTTTTGTGGCCTCCAGGCACACAGAGCTACAGCATCCATGCATACAAACAGGCAGGGAACGTGTTTTTGTACACATACACGTACCTACTTGTGCAGTTGCAACAGGTGTTTTCTTAAAATAGTTAGGCATCAGCAAGTGATTTTGGAAGGCTTGCAAAGTTTCAAACCCCAAGTCTTCAGGGCTACCCACCTGCCTTCTACATAGCAGGAAGAGGAACAGAGTTCAACCTACTATGCGCTAAGGCCATAATAAAAATGGAGCTGCACCCACCAAAATATGGTTTGAAAGTCTACAGATTAGGGCCAGCCTTTTTATCCCTGTCTTCTGAGCTTTCTCTGAGCTGACTACTCCATCTCAGATTACTTCCCCTCTCTCTCCTCCCTGCCTGCACTACAAGCAGGTGATGCAAGATGATGGATGTGAAAGTCACATAATGCTAGCAGCTGACTTGTCCAGCTCAGGACAGCCCTTGCAGCTGTTTGGCATCTGCGACATGCTGTCCTATGTGGACCTGAGGAGTGGGGAGAGGGACAGCTGCCACCACCCTCTTTTCAGTGCTCTGCAGCAAGTCCTGGCAGCTCGAGGGAAGGGGATTAGAGGAAAGGCAGGTGTCTGTGACCATTAATAACAAAACAGGGTTTGTTGTGTTGTTAAACTTGCTGGGCCTACTTCTTCCTGCTGCAAGGCGGCTGTTCAGGACAGCTGAGGCAAGCTCTGTGGTTTCCTAAGACTGCCCCTGAAGGGGATGGAGGATCATGCGGTACCACAGTTTCTGCCCCATCGGCAAAATCTGGCTGACCCCACAAGGAAAAAGTAGTCATTTGTGTGGCTTCACCTGTATTTGTCTTGCAGTGAATTGGTACTTTCTAATTACTCCAATCAGTAGCTATAGCTTCCTTTAAGAAGGTGAACCAATCTGGTGCATGCTGCAGCATCATGAATCATGGGCTTTGCTGCTCCAAGCTACATTTATCATGGATGGGTGAATGTTCTTAAAGGGTATAGGGACCCTGTTTAAAACTGCACTGTTCTGCTTTCTGCTTGCAGGACTGTGTCTTGAAAGGTTTCATGATCTGCAAACAGAGAGTGAGTAAATTTTCTGGAATAGGGCCCTGGGCTGAAGAATTCAGCTGTCCCATAAAGGCTGCCTAAAGCAAGTAATCACAGACATTCCTTGAGTGCACCAAGCAATTCCAGTGTCTCCTGCCTCTTTCCCAAGTGGACCTGTGACTGTTACACAAAAAATGCTGGCCAGGTGAACACAAAAGAGTGACAAAGGCTTGCTGGACTTGGAGGAGAGACGTGCAGATCAGAGCTCTGTGATGGAGGAATAGCTTATTGCAAGGTAAGGAAAGGAGAGAGGAACTGAAGTCGGGGGAAAATAGGGGAAAGGGTAGGTAAAGATTTAGCCATGTGGTACAAGGTAGTTGAGAAAGAGAGAGGGCCAAGACCAAGAGGAGATACAGGGTGAGGCTGTGTTTTGGTAACAGCACTTGTGTAAGGACATTAATTTCCATCCCCATGCTGCAGCATGCGTATCATGAGCACCCTGCTCAGGAGTGCTGGGATACAGCCCTGCAGGGGTGGGAGGTGCTCAGCCCCATCCCCATCCAGTGAGTCTCAGCTGAGGACACCTGTCCAACTCCTTGAAGTCAACGAGACTTCACAAAATGCTTAACTAACCCTGAGCCTCTATACCTGCACCACTGAGTCTCAGCCAGGGAGACCACCCAAAGTTGAGAGAGAGGGATGGGAGTGGGAGGGGGAGAAACCATGTGGGACTGCAGACAGAGGCCCTGGCAGCAGGAGCTTTTCCAGCATGCATGCTCTGACTCAGGGTGTTAGAAGTGAGCTTTGAAAAATCACATTGCCAGCACACATGAATGTCGCAGTGTGAAGCAGATTGCTTTAGTCATTTTTTTGGCATGTAAAAAGCGAAACTCCCTCTCGCCCCTTGTAGAAGAAAAGAACATTGTTCATTAGGCTTAGTAGATGCTGGTTTTTTTCTGTCTCTTTTTAGCAATCAATGAAAGAAAAAAGGCAGCAAGAATGAATAAACAAACAAACAAACAAGAGCCAGTCTTTTAATTCCCAGTGGCAATGTGTGGCTTTTGCTCTAGGAATCATGCTTGCCTTCGTACAGAGATCCCAAGGGTGCAGTTGCCCCTGCTCCACTTTTCAGTAGGCATCTCTGACTGTAACTTGTGGTGACTTATCCTAGTGTGTCCCCACAGGATCTCACTGTTACTGCCTCAGGAAAAACTAGCAGTAGCTCCTTTCTCTTACCATACCATGCTACTATGTCAGTGGTATCAGTCCCATCAAAGGTCTGGATTCAGAATATTTCTTCTACTGACATGAAATAATTTTGTTGAGTCACTGCCCAGCACACAAAATTAGCTCAAATTGAATCTTCCAAAAATAAAGTGTTTGAAATTCTCTCACATCTATGCTGACGGCTATTATCTACCAGTTCTTCATGCAAGTTAAATAAGCCGCTTAGAAAATAAAAGACTTTCGGAAAGCTAATCTTTGCGAAGAGGGCAGAAAGCCACCCTACCATGCTTGTGTTGCCACTGAGCTCCGCGCAACTCAATGGCAAACCTTCAGCTGGCCTGTGCATGGCACAGCACATGGCAGGACTTGGCAAAGGCCGGCCATGTCTGAGATATCAGACTGCTGCGGCTTGTCCTCAGGGATCTATCAAATCATGAGTGCAATGCATCAGGCAGGGTCGTTCGTTTGTGGTCTCTTCCAATATGAGTGTTGGGGGGAACAAAAGCAGGGTTGGATTCGGCATGAGCAGAGGCACTGGTTCATCAGGCTGATAGGGGTCAGGGTGTGGAAGGGTGCCAAAATAACGCACGGGCTGAGGGACAAATTCATGGAAGAGAAGTCCCCTGAGGACTGGTTAAGGCACAGGAACCACGTCAGCCTTAGGAGGTGTGTGAACTGAAGAGGGTTAGAGGCTGCGAGGAGGGCACTAGAGGGAAGAGTCAGAGATGCCTGTCTTCCATAGCTTGTGCTTATGGCCATTGTTACAGGCAGGATGGACCTTTGGTCTGATCCAGAAAAGCTGTTCTTTATATATATGCAAAAGTACACAACCTATTTTGAAATAATAAGCCATTAAAAGAATGGAGTGTTACTTTGAAAAATGCACTAGGATTATTTTTGAAGATTACAAAAATGACAGAGGATCTTGATTTTCCTGATGATTTTTTAAAATATTGTTCTCTTGCTCACTCTTCTAAAATGTTTCTAAAATGTTCATATGTAGACAAGGAATAATGACATTGCTGGGGGGGTCTGTCATGAATAGGGGTTGGCCTTTGTCATGGGGAAACATTTTAGCTCAAAATTTTTGTATAAGCTTTTAGCATGAGTCATAAGTGTATAGTTGTACATTTTTTAGGAATTCCATGAGTTAGAAGGAAATTACAACAAAAAATGTAGGTGGAATGGTTTCCAGAGGCAGTCTCTGCCTTTGCAACAAACGTTCCCACACACATTTTTGTACCTGTGACTCACCATGGAGGCTGATATTAATTGTTTGTGCCAGTGCTTTCATAAGAGCCCACTGATTTAGTGTGGCTCAGTGTTTGGGTGCTCAAATGAAGATGTCATTGGGAACTGCCTGTAACTGACTAATTCCCACTAGCTTCAGTGGGTGTTAAGTGCCCAACTACATAAACATCCTTTGTGAATCTCACTGGCTATTCTTCTGCATTTTAGTGAGTATCTTCCTTTGTGCTCTATGTTCTGTCCCAGGGACAAACAAAGGTGTCTAGAGGACTTTAGTTGCCCTCACACATGCCTCTGCTTTGGAAACTGTCCTTGGAAGACCCTCATAACCTTTGGTCACCAAAAATTGATTTAGCTGAGGTCTTTGGGAGGGCATTAATAGTCTAGCACAATATTTTCTTAGCTCATGAGGCAATGAGTAACCTAGCTAGACTTGGCATCATCTACAAGAGTGGCACAACTCTCACATGACAGATCAGTGTGGTTAAAACCAGGAAGGACAACTTCCATTTTTAAATCATGGGGCACTGTATAAACAGTAGCACAGGTGAAGTTTTTATAGCTAGAACTGATCAGTGCTGTTAGTTAATGTAACTGGCATAATGTCACAAGCTGGTAATTAGCCTGAAGCATGTTTTACCATGGTTGTGCTCTTTATATTGACTCACAATAAATCAGCACAAATAATGAGAGAGCCATGATATAAAATTCATATTTTTTGTTGTGACAAAACAAAACTCACGTGCTGGATTGTTTCCTGTCTAAATCATGAGGAACTGGAGGCAGAGCACAAATGGTAACTCCTGGTTAAAATTTTGTTCCAGGGCTTTCTGCCAATTAGGAAGACATTGCTTTTTCTTGAGCATGCCCTCTATAAAAGCAACTGAGAGTTGCTGTAATGTCATCACTGACAATATTACACTATCTGTGTGCCCTGCACTGGTTTGACTGACTTACTGATAATAGTGATTAAATTACTCTGAGAGGCACAGAATCCAGGTGCATACCTTTGCAAATGGTGTGTGTATATGAATAAGTTCTTTTTTAATGGTGTGGTGGGTTGACCCTGGCTGGACACCAGGTGCCCACCAAAGCTGCTCTATCACTCTCCTCCTCAGCTGGACAGGGGAGAGAAAATATGATGAAAGGCTTGTGGGTTGAGATAAGGACAGGGAGGTCACTCGGCAATTACCGTCATAGGCAAAACAGACTTGACTTGGGGAAATTAGTTTAATTTATTACCAATCAAAATCAGAGTAGGATAATGAGAAAATAAAAACTAAATCTTAAAACAGCTTCCCCCGAGTCCCCCCCTTCTTCCCGGGCTTAACTTTACTCCCAAATTCTTTACCTCCTCCTCCCCAGCAGTGCAGGGGGATGGGGAATGGGGGTTGTGGTCAGTTCATCACATGTTGTCTCTGCTGCTACTGCCTCCTCACACTCTTCCCCTGCTCCAGCATGGGGTCCCTCCCATGGGAGAGACTTCTCCATGAACTTCTCCAACGTGGGTCCCTCCCACAGGCTGCAGTTCTTAACGAAATACTCCAG
>NW_008795939.1:4384179-4394963 GCF_000699145.1 Aptenodytes forsteri
GTCGCTGATGGGCTTGGCCTTGGCCAGTGGTGGGTCCATCATCTTGGAGGCTGGAACTGGCTCCATCTGACATGGGGGAAGTGTCTGGCAACTTCTTACAGAAGCCACCCTTGTAGGGCCCCCCACTACCAAAATCTTGCCACGCAAAGCCGACGCAAATGGTTACTGTAAAACAAACTAATAGAGAAACAACCACCAATAGTTATACTAAATCTAACCAATTCAGAGCATACCAATTCGGCTTCTGCTTATGGAGGACCATCTCTGTTCTCTCTCCTTCAGAAAGAACCTAGGGAGATAAACTGATCATCTTAGTTCATTAATACAGATGCTGAAATTTGAATGAAATATATACCCACAGTATACAAACAGTGTCATCCACAAAAATAGCCTTTTGTATATTTTTTTTAATCTTCTGCATTATATAATTATGTCAAGGAAATTTAGACTTTAAAAATGAAATCCAGTGAAAAAGTAGCATATTAGTACAAAAGTAGCTTTTGTATTAGTCTGGCTCAGTTTAAAATTCTAGCTGTGAAAATCATCTGATATACTGATATTCTTTTTTGGTTATTTGTCTGTCCATGTCCATTGTCCTGCCTAAGCAAATGTAGTAGGCCTTATACATAAAACACAGCACTACAAATTTGCAAGATTCCCCTGGTGCATATTGTGATTGAACAGGCTCTACTGTGCAACTTCTTCATTTCTTTCAATAACGAAATCTATTCATATTCCATCTTATCAAAAATCATCTTTTTGGCTGAAAATATGTGATCCATGTAGTATTTTTTAAAATTACATTATAAGGGCAAGAAAAAGGAGTGAAAACAAAAGGAGCAAAGGAGACACCACTCTCTTATAAGAGAATAAGCTGAAAAGAAGATGCGGGGAATTTATACTAGGTTCATTATTAATTCTAACTGAGTAAAATGTTAAGATAAGGAAAAAATAATTCCCACAAGAGATCTGAGATTTGCTCACTGCTGAATTACATCACTTTTATAGGTTCAAAACTGTTTTTCAATGGAGTTACATGTCCAAAAGCAGAATAATGAAATGGTGAATTGCAACAATGCCCTGCCATCTGTGGGAAGACTCCCACAAACTTCCACAGTCTGATTTGGGCACTCTTTGGTGCACGTGGTTGAGCTGATCCCTAGTCACTGACCTTGGTGTGGTCTGCTCTTCACGAGGGGTTTGCCATTGGCTTTGCTGAGAATGAAACAACACATGCTTATGCCATTTGGTAAGTAAGGACAAGATTAGCCTCAAACATCTAATGGCTAATTGTTTTCCTGGATAAGACTGCACACATGCTTCAGGGTAAGCATGTGCTTCAATGTTCACCTGAACCAGGGTCTCCACTAATCATCTGGGCAACGTCTACTGCAGTGTGCTGGCTCTGGTCAACAATGGCTCTTTGTAGCCTATGAAAAGGTGGCTACACTTCCTGAAGGTTTCATTTCATTCTCACGGAGTCTCAGAAAAAAAAAAAAATTACATTACTCTATGCTTCAGTTAATTCCTAAAAAACCACTGTGAAATGTAAATAGAAGATGCAGAAGTAGAAATAAAAGAAGAAACAAAATCATTGCAGTATTCTCTTACTGACCCTGCACCAGTGTAGCCAGGCTGCAAATTCTCTGGAGGAGGAATGCTGGCTATAGCTTGTGTAGTACAACCTAGTTTGTACAGATGAGGTTTTCTATCTCTAGGTCTCCAAGGTGGTGATATCCCCTTGTAGCAGATGAGGAAGCAAGAGCACAGAGAGGTGAGATGTTCTGCCTAAAGGCACCCAGCATTTCAATATTAGATCTAAGTCTCCCAAACAGTAGCAGTCCCTTCTCCATGCAGCAGGCCAGAGTCACTCCCAAATACATTCCGGCATCTGTATAAACAAATAGATAATCTAGCAGGATTTCTGTCTGTATGAGAAAAAGAATAAGAAGCACTGAATGGTAGCAAGTTGAAAAAAAAGCAGAAGTAATAACTTAAACACATCTAGAATTCTTGGAAGCTCAGAGTCTGATGTGCTCTCAATTAAAAATATGCATCATCATCTCATTAATGCGTGCCAGCCACAACTGTTCTGAAATCATAAGTCTAAATAGCAACATACAGAATGTTCACATATACCTTCTAGCACTTGCAGTTTTAAGAACATATTTGTAAGCTTATTATGAGGGCTATTCTTTTGCAAGAGAGGCTATGATCACATGACTGAAGATCAATGAATTTAAGAAGAAATACTGAATATTGTGAAACTTCAAAGTAAGTTGCCAGTGTGGCAACGTTACTATTGGCTACTAGTTACAAAGCAGGGATGGAAGAAAGAAGAGGAATAAAATACAAAATAATTTGTGTCTATGCCGAAATTGAATCAAACATATATATCTTCTGAGTTCCATAATATATAACTGGTGTTCAGTTTTATTTGCATTCCCGATTTTGCCTGATCAGGATAAAGAAATGCTAATATAGTAAAAGAAATACCACAATTTTTCTGGCCTGGCTTGAATATTTGGAGATCTTATAAATTTATATTTTCTTATAACATTTAAGGTTTCTTTGCTGATGCAAGGGGCTTGTTTAGTTAAAAAAAAGGCACTAGTTCAGGACTTTTGTCCTTCACCATTACTGTTGAGTTTGAATAGTGAACCAAAGTGACTTAAAAGTTTGCAGATATTATGTCAACTTACAATATGGAGGATGTACCATTTGAAATGCAACTGCTCCCCAGAGCTATACATAAGAAAGTGACCCTTTTTTCTACATCAGCTGTACAAGTGAGTTCTACCATGTGCAGGGATAGGTGTGACACATTAATTCTGTGGGAAAAATGCATGTTTTCTGGTAACTGCACTTTTTCATAGTGTTATGGGTCTTTAGGTTTGTGTGTAATGGGGAACATGTAGCCCCATTTACTGTGGCAATTAAAATATGACAAAGGAAAGACTCTAGGACATCATAAAACATAATTGAACTTTGGGGGTAGACATGACATGGATGTTTTCATTTAAAGCCATCACTCTGTGTGCACTCCACTGACAGGCCAGTCTCTGTCTGTTGGGGAGCAAACCTTTTCCACAGATGGGCACGTGAAAGAGGTTGCCTCTGTGGTTTTAATGCCAGCGAGGCAGAGCCTCTTGGTTATCTCCCTTAGTCTGCAGTTCTGTTCCGCAGAAGGGGCAAGTGAAACCTGCGTCTTTTTAAATTTTCAAAACAACTTTTAAAGAACTTGGCCATGACCTGTCAGAAACAGAAATGTGCTGAAATCCCACAATGAAAAGGTCCTTTGTGATTTATGAGGAGAATATCCTTAAACAGTAATCGCTAAGTGAATTGGAAGCTCCTACAACTGACCATGGCAGTTGCCAACATGGCTGTGAAAAAGGTTGTGTTTGGCAGACTGACTTGAGTCAGCTGCATTTTGTGGTTACTGGTTGGTGTTAGTGTCTATATTAAAGGATCTGTGAGAGCGTCAACTGGGTTAAATGTGCTTTCATTTACAGTACTGAAATTGAAGACTGCTTTGTATATGGGTGATACTGCAGAGAGTAGAACATGACCCATAAATATACATGCATATCCCCAAGGCAGACTTAAATGAAAATCCTGAGTTTGAACATCATGAAAATTTTAGTAAGGCTCTGATGCAGTAATGAATTTCATGTCTTTCCTTCTTATGACAAAAGTCTGATCTCATTTGCACAGTCTACTAGGTATGTTCTTTAGGGTACGTAGGATTTACACCAGTGAAAATGAAATTCAGTTCCCTAGATCTAATACCTTGAATCTCTGAAAGATTTCGACCCTGTTTCAAACACAGACTCATTTAAATGACTTATATTCAGCTCTGTGTTAGAAGAGAGGACAATTTAAGTCTGCTTTACTTGAAGAACCTTTCCAGAAAGCTCCAGAAAAAAGCTTTGTTTCCACACCACTGCTCAGCTTCTCCATTTTAAATTAATGTATTGTGTTTACATGAAGACAATGAAAAATATTCTTCATAATTAGAACAAGATGAAAATTTAAAGGAAATTTAAGCCGTTAGCAAGACCTCAGTACTTAAAAAAACTAAAAAGGACAAGACATGAAATGTTTTATAAAGGAGCTTATGGAAGAAACGTGATACTTGACAGAAAAACTGATCCCCTCCCCAATTTTTTTATTCAGGTGCAGGAAGCACAAAAATTAAAGAAATACTTGGATTTTATGAGCATTTTAGTGTCTATTTCTTCATTGAAGGTATCAGAGCTCATTGGAAGGATTTGGTGAAGCCTGGGGCTGCTCCAGTGCTACGTCGCCACCTCCAGGTAGGTGTGTGGCCAGGCACTGCAGACTGCATCCTCAGTGCATTGCTTCTGCCCATTGAGCTGTTTTGGTACAGCCCAACCAGTGCTGCCCCAAGAGAGAAAAAAAACATGGTTAGCTGTAATTTTGAACTCATTGCTGTTGATAAAAGAACACCCTTTAAAGAAGTGCTACAGAAAGTTGGATCCTGTCAGAAGACAAGAAGGGTCTGTGCATTCAAAGCACAGCTATCCTCTGCTGGTTATTTTTCTAAAACACTTTCCTCGGTTAACACCTACTCTGATTTGCACGTTGACTTTGATTAACTGACTTTTGCAGCTTGACCAGTTGAGTGGTGAAACTTTGGTGATTCAGGGTAGAGGCTGCAAGGTCTTTCCAGCACCTTGGGACCATGGAGGCCTCCAGGAACAGGCTCGTATGGACTGGTATGGAGATGCCTCGTTCCTGCGCCTGCGTTTGCAACATCCCTAAGAGGTTTAGATGTCCCCCTGCATGTAAAGAGCAGTGCACAGCAACCCGTAGGCATGTACAACAGCAAGTTTTATCTGTCCTTGAAAATCCCAGGAAGAGTGCTACATATTCTTGAGTGCCAGCTACTGGCACTTTCCCTATGTCATATATACAGTCATACTTTTCTTACAAGCACTTTCATATTAGCTCCTTCATAATAGCTTTCACTGCCAGCTTTGGTGGTGTGGGTTACTTTATCCAGGACTGTAGGGTAAGTTGTTCACCACGCATCCCAAGGAGTTCTTCACCTCACATCTCCCACTGCATCCAGGACCCAGACCCCCAGAGACCTGCACCCAGTTCCTAGACCTACAAAGTCTTCATGCTGGTCCTCAGACAAACACCATACGTATCTCAGCATCCTAGTTCTTCACTTGGTTATTCCCTCTCCTTATCCTTCCTGCTGCCTTTGAAAGTATCTTGGGACAGCAGCTCAAGTGCCTCCATTGAGGCATATAAACAATGTACACATAGCTAAGGGCAAAACAGCTAATCATAGAATCATAGAATATCTCAAGTTGGAAGGGACCCATAAGGATTATCGAGTCCAACTCCCTGCTCCTCCCAGGACTACCTAAAACTAAACCATATGACTAAAAGCGTCGCCCAGACACTCCTTGAACTCTGACAGGCTTGGTGCTGTGACCACTTCCCTGGGGAGCCTGTTCCAGTGACTGACCACCCTCTCAGTGAAGAACCTTTTCCTAATGTCCAATCTGAACTTCCCCTGATGCAGCTTCATTCCATTTCCTCGTATCCTATCGCAGGTCACCAGAGACAGGAGATCAGCACCTCCCCCTCCACTGCCCCTCTTGGGGAAGTTGTAGACTGCGATGAGGTCACCCCTCAGCCTTCTGACAGGCTTTGTGTTGTGACCAGTTCCCTGGGGAGCCTGTTCCAGTGACTGACCACCCTCTCAGTGAAGAACCTTTTCCTAATGTCCAATCTGAACTTCCCCTGATGCAGCTTCATTCCATTTCCTCGTATCCTATCGCAGGTCACCAGAGACAGGAGATCAGCACCTCCCCCTCCACTGCCCCTCTTGGGGAAGTTGTAGACTGTGATGAGGTCACCCCTCAGCCTTCTCTTCTCCAAGCTGAACAGCCAAGTGACCTCAGCTGCTCCTTGTAAGTCTTGCCCTTGAGATCTTTCGCCATCTTGGTGGCTCTCCTCTGGACACACTCTAGTAGTCTGATGTCCTTATATTGAGATGCCCAAAACTGCACACAGTACTCGAGGTGGGGCCGCACCGGTACAGTGTAGAGTGGGACAATCACCTCCCTTGACCGGCTAGCTATGCTGTGCTTGATGCACCCCAGGACGCGGTTGGCCCTTTTGGCTGCCAGGGCACACTGTAGACTCATATTCAACTTGCCATCAACCCACACCCCCAGATGTCTTTCTGCGGGGCTGCTCTCCAGCCTCTCATCCCCTAGTTTGTATGTATAACCAGAATTACCCTGTCCCAGATGGAGAATCTGGCACTTGTTCGTGTTAATTTTCATACGGTTGGTGATTGCCCAAGCTCTCTAGTCTATCTTAGATCTCTCTGTAAGGCCTCTCTACCCCTGAGGGTGTCCACAGCTCTTCCTAGTTTAGTGTCGTCAGCAAACTTAATTAACGTACATTCAATTCCTGCATCCAGATCATTTATAAAAACATTGAGGAGAACTGGCCATAAAATCGAGCCCTGGGGAACCCCACTGATGACTGGCTGCCATTCTGATGTAACCGCATTTGCTACAACTCTTTAAGCCTGATCCATCAGCCAATTGCTCACCCAATGTATTAGGGTCTTATCTAGCTGTGTGCTGGACATTTTGTCCAGAAGGATACTGTGAGAGATAGTATCAAAAGCTTTGCTAAAATCCAGAAAACACCCACATTTACTGGCTTCCTTTGGTCAACTAGATGGGTGACCTTGTCATAAAAAGAAATTAAGTTGGTTAAGCCGGACTTTCCCCTTGTGAACCTGTGCTGGCTGTGACCAATAACTGCACTGTCTCTTAACTATTTTTCAATAACTCCTAGAATCACCTTCTCCATAATTTTACCAGGCACTGAAGTGAGTCTGACAGGCCTGTAATTACCAGGGTTTTCCTTCTTTCCCTTCTTGAAGGCTGGGAAAGTGGAAAAGTTTGCCAGCTTCCAGTCAACTGGGACCTCTCCAGACTCCCAAGACCGTTGAAAAATAATGAAGAGCGGTCCCGTGATGACATCGGCCAGTTCTTTCAGTACCCTGGGATGAATCCCATCAAGCCCCATAGATTTATGTGCATCCAGGTGGAGCAGTAAGTGTTGAAACAAGTTCAGGGTTGGCTAGAAGTTTATCAACCACCCAGTCATGGTTTTCTAACACAGGGCAGCAGGGGTCCCAGGGCCTACCATCGGTGTTGAAGACAGAGGTGATGAAGGCATTAAATGTCTCTGCTTTGTCTACGACCCTATTTGTGAAGTTACCGACCTTGTCAAGCAACGGACCAGTGTTATCTTTGGTTCTCCTTTTGCTATTAACATATTTAAAAAGCCCTTTTTGTTGTCCTGCACAGTGCTGGCCAGCTTGAACTCTAGTCAAGCTTTGGCTGCACACATTTTCTCCCTACAGCAGTGAACAGCATCTCTGTAGTCCCCCTGTGTCACCTGTCCTTGCTTCCAATGTCCATACACCTTCCTTTTCTGCCTGCGTTCTAGAAGAAGATCCCTGCTTAGCCAAGCTGGCCTTCTGCCCTTGTTGCTTGACTTCTGACACTTTGGAATTTCCTGTGCTTAAGAGATGGCTTTTAAAAAGTGACCAGCATTTATGGACTCCAGTACCTTCAAAAGCAGATTCCCAGGGGACCTTACTAACTAGCTCCCTCAGCAGCTTGAAGTCTGCTCTCCCTGTATAAGTTTTGCTGTCCATTTTTATCCTATCGCCAACTTTTTATCCTATAGCTCAACTACTTTGTGGTCACTGTGACCAAGACAGCAACCAATCACCACTTTGCCCATGAGTACCTATCTGTTTACAAACAACAAATCTAGGAGGGCACCTTTCCTAGTTCGCTTCCTTCTTACCTGCACCAAGAAGTTATCTTCAACATGCTTCAGAAATTTCCTGGACCTGTTTGTGTCCACTGTATGATATTCCCAGTTGATGTCTGGGAAGTTAAAATCACCCATAAGGACAAGGGCAGCTGATTTAGAGATATCCCTTAATTCCTTGTAGAATAATTCATTGGTGTCATCGTCCTGGCTGGGTGGTCAATAGTAGACTCCCACAACAACATTCGCTTTATTTGCTTTCCCCTTCATCCTTACTCAGAGGCCCTCAACTGTGTTGTCACCAGCTGCAAGTGCCACACAATCCAGCCCCTCCCTTACATCCAGCACCAGCCCCATAGCCTTGCCTGCCCTACCTATCCCTCCTGAAGAGCCTATAACTGTCCATCACAGCACACCAGTCACAGGACTCATCCCATCAGGTTTCGCTTACGCCAATGATGTTGTAGCTCTGGGACCGAGCCAAAGCTTCTAGCTTCTCTTGCTTATTCCTTATATATCTTTATATACTTGAATAGAAAGCTTCAAATGTGAAGGTGAGGATGGGAATAATAGTAATAGATTTGGAGGGGCGATACAGGTAAATAAATTTATGTGACTGATTATTAGAGGAAAACTGGACTTTATTTAAGAAGAGGGGACAGGTGAATGGCAAGGTCAGTATATTTGAAAATACTTATTTACTCCTGTCCACCTGCCTGTCTCTGTCTGTATTTATGTCTGTCTGCTCTGTATCAGATTGTTGGTACATATTGTTCCTGTAAGGATAAGTTCACAACATTATTTGTAGATGTTTAAGTCTTACAGCCACATTTAGGTTTTTGATTCATGTGCCTTCTGAATATGTGGAGATACAATTACATTTCTAAACCCACTTTTTCTCCCAGATGGAAGAAGAGATGGTATAAAGCCTATATATCTTCTTGCTTTTCTTTCTAATTCATATTGTCGAGTGGTGCATTTTGTGCACGTTAGCATCCATTTACTGTTAGAAACAACAGCCAAAGAAATGAGGTTTGTGTGTAATGCCATAAGTGGACTGTCTTCAGAGCCTTTATCTCCTGTAGTTAGCTGCAGTCCAGGTGTCGTTCTGAACTTGTTTAGCTTAAGCCATTCAAACACACTGAAACAGAAGAGAACATTGTTTATGTCACAGCCAAATTGACCAAGAATCATTTTTTTTCTCTGCCATCCAAATGGTTGATCAAATTAAATCTAACAGGTCATGGAAAGTAGGGACATAACTGACATGGTGCAAGATTAATGTGGTTTAATTTCGTGCTCTCTCTTTTGCTGCTTCTAAGCAAAGCCTCTGTTGGGGAGTCCTCTGCTTTCTTAAGTAATGAGACCGTGATTTTTCTTTGACTGCAGGTTTTGTTGTGAATGAAGCTCTTGCTTTAAGGTGCGACTGACTCACACGCATTGCCATCTGCTGATAGCAGCTGAAACTGCAGCTTCTCGGGAGAGGTCTTCGAGGTCTGGCGTTTCTCTCAGCAAATTGTAATCCAAATAGTTTAACAAAACCTCTACCTATCTGTCTGTCTGTCTGTATATCTATCTATCTATCTATCTATCTATGTATATCTAGAAGGTAGAGATATGACATATCATTCATCAACACTGCCTATGTTTCTAGCTTTGCATATTTTTACAAACTGAGTGATATGTTTTGAAGGTGTAAGAAGGCTCTTTCCTGACACTTTTCATTATTGTGATAGTCAAAGAATGACAGAAATAATAAACTAATAATCTTTCTCTACTTCTGCAGAAGTTAGGAGTATTAATTAAGTCAATTAATATAATTTGACAGATATGCATGTGTGTACGTGGAGAGCTGAAATTAAAACTGTCATATTCTTTCCCAGAGTTTGTCCCGCTGGCCTTGGCCAGGACTCTGCGACACGGCATGTTAGGCACAGTAAGTGGATACTGAAACCTCCAAGGCATTAAGAAACATTAGGAGGAAAAGAAAAGAAAGCTCTTTCCACGCCTTGTGCTCAGCTGCTTCCCCTCCTCTTGGGGATGGCTGGAAGGCTGACCCAGGGTTTGGAGTACCAGGACCATCACTGATACTAAGCCTTTGATTGTGGCATCTTATCATGGCAGTGCTGGAGGTGTCTGCTCAGGAATGCCAGGCTGTGTTTTTCCCAAGGATCTTCCCTTGATAAATGATGACACAATGCTGCCGCGTTCAGGAACAAGGACAAGAACATTCTGAAAAAGCTCTTGCAAAATTGCCTTTGTCTTTCAGCAACTACCAAAGCTTATGAGAAGAAAAGCTCACTTGCAGGTCATAATGGTGTAGTTTTCTATAATTTGTTCAGTAGCTGATGATCTGCATTTTGCCCAAATCATAGTAAATTTAAGACAAGCTTTAGTCTCTGCTACATTTACTGATATTTCTTCAAAGGATCTTTGATGTTGCAAATCATTCTTTCAAGGGTGCTTACCTTTATAGCTTTGGTTTTAATGAGAATATGATTTTATGGTTTCAAGCATATATTTCAAGCCTGAGTTTTTGTGTCCAAGGTTAGAGCATACTAGTATTTTTCCACTGTTGCTTGTACCTACGTGTGTATTTTTGCGGGCCTTCGTGTTTTGTTTTCAAAACATTTTATCTTATTTTATCCATGGTTTGTTCTGTGTTCACTTGATACAAGCATATTTGGTGACAAGTGGTGTCCCGCAGGGGTCCATATTGGGACTAGTACTGTTTAATATCTTCATCAATGACATAGACAGTGGGATCGAGTGCACCCTCAGCAAGTTTGCAGATGACACCAAGCTGAGTGGTACGGTCAACACACCAGAGGGACGGGATGCCATCCAGAGGGACCTGGACAAGTTGGAGAAGTGGGCCTGTGTGAACCTCATGAGGTTTAACAAGGCCAAGTGCAAGGTCCTGCACCTGGGTC
>NW_008795939.1:4395581-4408627 GCF_000699145.1 Aptenodytes forsteri
GTTGGACGAGATGACCTTTAGAGGTCCCTTCCAACCCAAACTATTCTATGATTCTATTCTATGATTCTATATTTATTTCCCTCATCAGCTGAATTGCTGGATTTGTGTGTCAAGAGATCATTAATAGTCTAGGAAACCCTTAGCCTGCAGTAAACGTGTTAAAACTTTAACCTATTTGTCAAGGGTTGCCAAATAATAAAACTTATCACTTCAGCAGCTGTTCAAGAGGTCAGTAGAGGATGAGTTAATAGTTTC
Organism: Aptenodytes forsteri; assembly: GCF_000699145.1. Lineage (NCBI taxonomy): Eukaryota > Metazoa > Chordata > Aves > Sphenisciformes > Spheniscidae > Aptenodytes > Aptenodytes forsteri. Next base: position 4,395,837 of record NW_008795939.1, read on the forward strand.
AAAATCTTTCCTAATGAAGGGATGTCCACGTATCAAAGACTATTACCACTGACACTGATGGGCATCCATTCTGGCACATCAGCTCACAAAACTAAGGCTGAATGTGTATGGAAGTTAAAAAATAACTTTTCAGTCATATGTTCATATTCTTGTAACAACCCTGAGGCAAATGGGTTTTATGGGAAGATTGCCATATGAGTAGTTAAAAAGACTCTAAGTAGTATGTTTTTGGGGTTTTTTTCCGCTTCATGAAAAAAATTTTCTTTCTATTCTTCTAGTACTAAGCTTTTCCCAGTACTACAATAAAAACTGCTGGTGTGCTTAGCTTGTTTGACCTTGTCCTCTCAGGATACTTATTAGCTCCTAGGAGCAGGCACTGACTGAGTGCATTGGAGGACTATAGGCAGTGTTGTTAATAATCTTTCATTCAGTGGCTGAAGAATTTGTCATTGAATCGATGACTTGTTGCACTGTTCTTCCCTGGACTCCTGCCTTTCATTTGTATTGTATTCACTTGATTTTACGGGCAATGTGAAACAGAGAGGTATGAATAGACTGGTTCCTCTCGCTAAAGGCACCATGCCTTCAGTCATTCTGTAGAATCTGCTTTTTTACCTTAGGGTTTTGTTATTTTGCTGAAGCTTTGCATTCAAGACTTTACTTTCTAATTCCTGACTGTGATGGAACATTGTTTGGGTGCTCTTTGCTCTATGATATCCCTGGGAAAAAAAAAAAAAAGAGGGTTGGTTTTATAGTGTTTACCACTTGCCATGACAGCAGAGGAGCCATAGTGGGGTACAGATGCTAGCTGGGGAATATGCGGAGCTCGTTATGTTCCTAGTGCCTTCATGAGATATAGACAGGTCTGCTCCAAGAACATGCCATGGTCAAAGTCCAAAGAGAGGAGTCCCTGAGGATGGTTACAGCCTTTCCACTTCCTCTGGCATGCACAGTGGTAAGGAGAGTTTTGAGCTGTGCCACGGGTGCCTGCTATGTCCTTTGCAAACAGGATGCCTGAAAAATGCAATGAAACCTTGGAGTGGAAAGTAATCGCCGTTGAATGTTATGTTCTCTGAATGATAATGGCTTGTGCAAGTGTTATCTGGTGTAGTAGAGTACATTAAAGTGGACATGGTATTTAGGAGGAACTGATCTGTGATTTACATGGGGCATTGATGGCTGTGGAGTCATAAAGTCTCAGTATTCTAGTGCTCCCGAGTACATCCTGCCTCAATCAGTCTGTGCAGGCTAAGACTTCTGTTCACCCCTTTTTGGTTGCTCCAGCTGCACTTACTATACAAATAAGTACTTCAAGACATGTAACAATTAGTGGTTTGTTTTTTTTTTTTTAATCTTATTTTAGGACAAATAAGCAATAAATGTTTGCACCAAGAAGTAAACCTGGAGTCCCTCCATTGAGTGCAGCCACAGCTAAGCAACAAATGTAATTATCTGAGCAGTGTGCCCATTCGTCAGCATAGCAGGTGCTGTGAGCAGTCAGACATAGCTGGCAGTGTGTGATATCAGATGTTATTAAAGAAAGCAGCTGTATTAACGACCATTCAGTCAACTATTCATTTTGGTTAGGATAAAGAGAAGAATATGATTCTAAGTAGAATTATCTAATTCTAAGTAGCATTATAGCTGGAGGAAATATATATACACATATGTTCAGATGAACTTCCCAAATGCTTGTGGCTACAAATTTTCAGAAGTGGTCTAAAGAACAGAACATATGGATATGTAGAAACTCTGTTAAATATTTTCCTTTCTAATAAAAAAATTATTTGACAGAATTTTAATGAATGTTTAGGAATTTAAAGCTGGTTTTGAGGTTTTAATAAAACATTCTGATCAATGATGGAGCAGGATAGATTCAGTGATCAAGAGCAATTTGGATAAATTCCTCTAAATCTTATATATCACCCTAATTTCTTGTGATCCACATTAATTGACTAGAAAATTTAAAAAAAAAGACTTCTTCATGAGACTTCTGATGTTTTTCTTCTGAACCTGGTGATCATATCTACTGGGAGAGTGTAAAGCACCTAAGTATAATGAAAAATACATCCTGCTGTACTTTTCAAGAGCAATTTGGATAAATTCCTCTAAATCTTATATATCACCCTAATTTCTTGTGATCCACATTAATTGACTAGAAAATTTTAAAAAAAAGACTTCTTCATGAGACTTCTGATGTTTTTCTTCTGAACCTGGTGATCATATCTACTGGGAGAGTGTAAAGCACCTAAGTATAATGAAAAATACATCCTGCTGTACTTTTGGCATAACTTCCAGTTTTTCAGAGAAACCTGAAATACAGTATTTTAAAAATGTCAGAAAAACTACAAATGTCTTCAGAAACAAAAATTGCAGAAGTCTGTTGGAATTTTGTGTAGTTTTTTGACTTATCTGTTAGATTTCCTTTTCATGAGCTGCTCAGAAACCTCTACCCAAATAAGGTTTTGTCTGCAAGTAGATTTAAACTGCAGCTGTTTTCTCTGTGGATACCAGTGCAGCATCAGAACAAGGTTACTTGTGTTTCTGTTACACGGCATTCCCTAATCAGTGTTCAAGAGCTGAACATGTTGATTTGGGAGTTAATATTCGAAAAGGATGTGAATCGGCTTTTGAAAGTTTCTTGCATGAAATTAATCAATCTGATTTGTCATCTGACTGTGCCTGCCCACCCTCACCAGGGTCCCCCCAGTGCCACTGTCACCGCCCTGCTGTGCTTGCACTGCTGTGGGATGGTGCCCCTCGGGGAGGTTTTGACACTTGTCCTGCCTCCAATCCCTCCTGGTGCAGCCTCCTGCTGCAGCCTCCTGCTGCTCCCGGACATGATCGGCATAATCATCCACTCAGCTGTGAAAAGATGTGGGATAATGGGGATGGTAGGCACAGATTTACTAGTTAGTGCTGTTCAGGCTCATCTGACTCATTTGGATGCAGCAGGTTAGGGAAAGAGCGACCTAAGTATTACATTACATAGAAAAAGGTGTTTTCACTGGACAGCTACATTGCCATGACTTCCGCTTGTTTTCATATCTACTTCCAGAACTGCCTGATTTTACCATGTGCTTCAACAGGGCAGAATATACATTTTGTATGCCTCAAAACAAAATGGCATTTTAAAATCCCATCCTGAAAAGAGTCACCTTTAAAGTCTGACAGAAAATCATTTATTGCCCTAAGTTTTGCAGTATGTTTAGAAACTGATGGAAAATACACCTTGAAATGTGGAAAAATCAACATTCAGGGCATTTTATTGTGGTAGAAAGTGTTCACAGCTGATGTGCAGAAGTGGTAGGAAAGAAATTACAGTGATTATTTCTTTGTAAATAGGTTGTGGCACTGTAACTTAAATGCTGATTACAAGCAAAATTGATGCTTGCAGATTTACTGAGGCACTAATGTTTGTACCAAACATAGTTATGTCATCGTTCTTTGGTGTCATCTTTATTTCCCTTGGATGGATTTATCTGGTTGGCAGGTGGCTATCAAATGGGTTATCAGTTTAGCGGTATGAGGAAGGGTATGCGGAGCAATACTTTCCACTGCTCCTTCATTACAGGTTTTTCCATCAGTTTCAGCTGTGGTAAAAGGATACTTGTGTATTTCCATCCTCATCTTTTGTGCACCACTCGTGCTTCAGCACTTAGAATATATACTAAGTGTCTCTGACAAGGAGATACAGATTTGAACAAAGAAATAAAAATGTGGCATATGTGCTAACAACAGAAATATTTGCAGTGTTCAACAAACTCATTTATGAATAAGCCCAGTTCTCTGAACCTGTCTGCACTGGGGCCATTTTCATCATTTATTATATATTAAAACCACTCTGTATTGCTCTGATTTTATTGGTATTAAATAGAGCTAAATTAAATTAAAGACCTTTTTTTTTGCAAGACTGGTGTGCTGTAAAGAGAACCTTGTGTAAATGAAAACTGTCCATGCTCTCTATGCAGTCATTTATATTTGTGCTAGAGAAGCAGTAGGATGCTATGAAGTTAAATTGGTACAGTTTGTCCTCAATCTTTGCTTAGTATTTGGTCTCCAAGGGTAAACAGAAACATAGGATGTGGCTCCATGCTATGTTATCTCCAGTGGCAAGTCTGTCTTCAAAGGTTTGCACCCTCTTTCTGCCTCCTGACCCTGGCTGCCCTTTCCCACATCATGTCACAATGTGACTCCCCCTTCTGTGCTAATACAATTGTTTGTGGGACCATGCTGTGGATGGGATCACTGCACTAAGCTGACGTAAGAAAATGATTATTTGCTTTGATTAGTGACCCAGTTTACAGGGCAGCCCCATGGACAGTTTTAGTGGTACACCGGTGAGGGCAGCAAGTGGTGGAACTCACGGAGACAGTTAACTCCTGCAGCCACAAAAGTAAACCACAAACCAGCCTGGATCTGGCTTGTCTACACTAAAAACTTGCGTTGTGGTAAAAGTATTTAACTAAATCTGATCACTGTCTGAATCAGGAGACCTTGAGAAACAAATAAAATGGAGTGTGCAATTCACCTATATCATAGCAAATGTTCACCCAGAGATCACATTCAGACTGAGTATATGACCTTAATTCTTTTATTTATCTATCTTTTTTAATACTGCCTTTGCATCTTTGATGTTCATGTAATGTCATTTTTGTTGGTAAGATTGATAAAGCAGCCCTCAATGTATGTCCCATTCCTTTTCATATATCCAGTCAAGTATATTTCAATGTGGCTAATAAATGAAAGTGAGGTATTATTAAGTTAAATTTCTGATGAAGACTTGTACAGTTCCATCAAGACTATGGTCCTGATTTGACTGCAACTGCAAAATATCTTGTTACAATGCTTTCACTGCTTCTTTTTGCAAGTACTTGCAGAATCATTAACTTGAATGCTATGCTCATCATTCCTCCCAAGATGTTCTTCTTTCTGTTATTAAAGAAGTACAGAAGTCTACCAACTGAATTTTTAGAACATGATTATTCTTCTTCTGAGTTCTTAAAACCATGGCTTATTAGACATGGTCTAACTATGGATTTTCAGAGATGATTTGAATGTTTTCTTGCCTTTTTTTTTTTTTTTTTTGCATTAGAAGTCTTTCGCAAGTATATGAAAGCACAGGAGCTAGGATGTTATATGGTGACCAATATGAGAATGCAGTAAAGGAAATAATAATAGTTCAGAAAACATGTTTTATTGACAAAGGTGTAGGGCCTCTTACAATTGTATATGTAGACTTAATCTCTTTGGGAATATTTGAAACATAGGATGTTAACGTTCTAACAGAAATAGGACTAAACACCTGGATGTGTTTTGTCTGTAAACTGAATTTCAAGTCAGTCTGAACAACACCCACAAACATTTTCAGCATTTCCAAAAAAACCCCGATGCTAAAATTTGAAAATGAAAAGGTAAGGTAGCCGGCATCATTGGATAAACTTCCAGATAAACTTCCTTCAGACATCTGAATGACAGCTCCGAAGAAAAACAAATGGCTTTCATAGTCATGTGGGTAAGAGGATCCAGAAACCACCCAGGAGCATCTGAGAATGTGGGGAATTCTGCAGATGCTTACCCCTTTTTTCAAGCTGGGTCACACTGAAAGAATTCCAGATGAGGAATACTGGGGAAGCTATGAAGGAATTCTCTAGTTAAATACAGATCCAGAATTACATTTTATGTTGTTTTATTTGTAGCAAGTTGTTTCAAATCTTTTACTTCCAAGCTTGACCTGTCTTGTTAATTAAATTTTTGCTTTGTTTCACCATTAAGGTTGTCTGGTGTTGTAGATACAAGGTGAATCAGGGTAAAACTGGGAAACTTAGGATGTAATATCTGCATAAAGGCAGAAGCAAGGAGTCTTAACAGAACTGCAAGGAGATGCAAATATAAACCAGCAGATATATCAGCATCTGGCTCCTTTTGCTAAGATGTTTTAAATCAGTGTCAGGCTGTTAAAGCTATGCAATTTAAATATGTCTAAGGTAAAAGCTGTCTTTCATGAGAAAAAAAAATCCATGTAACGTCCTCCACATGCTGAAGTGTAGACCTGTATACACCATCAGGGTGCGCCTGAGTGGACAATGTGCAACATCCTTGCTCAGTAAGGCACTTGAGCATTTAAACATTAGTATTAGTCATAAATAAGTACATTGCAGGAGAATTTTTCTTTTTTTCAGTAATAATAATAAAGAAGTTGAGCAACTTCTTCCATTCTTTTGACCCTAGCATGCCAACCCTAAATAGTAAACTAAACATTCATGAAAAATTAATCACTTAGGAAATTAGTATCTTCTTATATTTCAGTCAGTGAAACTTCACCAGCGCCATCCGTTCAGTGACAGTCAGGACGATTTTGATGTGGTACACTTCATCTTGAACCACGCAACCTTCAGACGATCTCTTATATAGGTAGCAGCTGGAGCAGCCCTGTGAAATATAGTCACGATGCCTAAACATGAAAAGCCAACCGCCATTGAAGGAAATGGTAATTACAGCTATAATTATGCATCTTAAGCACATACTCATTTTCTGCATGTAGCTCAACAGTGTGCAAGTTTTGTTTTCTTCTTGTTCTTTCTAATACAAAATCTCCTTTGTCAGAATTCATTATCTTTTGTTCAGAAATGTATTTTACTTGGCTTTCGAAAGCAGCTTTGCTGTATAAGTTGGCTAGTTGTAGCATGGCAGTGTGGCTTTCCACTGGTTAGTAAATCAAAAGAGTGCAACCACAGCCCTGTTACTTGTCTTACATTTATATGTAGTTTATAGGGAAGATTAAGAAAACAAGGGTATTTTGTGGGATCTGTAAGCTGCACAAAGGCAATGCCTCCTTTTCTTATTGCTTTCAGTATTTGGTATGAAATGTCAAGCATTCTTCATGGTAAGATTAACAATATTTCTATACTGATACTGCACTGTTCTGGATGTAAGAAATGTTTTTGTGGGATGATAATGCCTAATGGCTTATTTTAGCAAAGTGCAAGGCAACACTTTGATATGCAAAGTGCTTTCAGTTCTCATGGGCAATACTACTCTTTCCAAAATATGGATCTTTTTCATATGGAACAGGCATGACATTTCTGATCTTCAGCATGGAAGAAAATTGCCAGGGACCTTATTCTAGATGGGTTTCTGAATGAATTCATTCGGTCTTGCTAAATACCAGGGCTGGCACAGTGCTTTCTATATTTTTAATCCACACTTGTAACGTGTAATAGTAATAAAATGGGTTCTGCTTCCATAGAAAACATCAGAAGGGACTGCTTAGCATTTGGGCAGAATATAACGTGTAGTCCATTTTAAGAGTCCATACTAGTTTCTTTCCTTTTGTTGTCTGAGCACCTTCATTGTTTTTTTTCCTCCAGTTTTTTCTACAAGTCCCTTTACTGACCAATTTAACTTTCAAGCAGTACATGCTAATGGAGCTCATTTTAACATGAGAGAAGCACAGAATTTAATGTAGCATAGGCAAAATACCAGCTTCAGCAGAATTTTCATCTGAATAAGAAACAAAATTAGCATGACCATAGAACATACACATTTTTATAAGCATTTCTAATGAACAAATTCTTAGAATATCAAGGTTCTAAGTTTACCATAAACATCTGCCTTCTGCTTGCAGGTATCTGACTGAATTGGCTTATCTTCTGATTCAGTAACTTTATTATTCATTCAAAGTACAGAGGTTAACATTCCCATGCTGAACAAAAATGACACATCTTTTAACTGGAGAACATTGAGATCTCCAGGTTGCAGAATCATGATCACTCCTTGACACATTTTGCATGAAAATTTATCCTGTACATAATTTATAATAAAATCTAGCTACCTTAATGACAGTTATGAGTATATTCGGAGGTGAGATTGTGTGAGTAAATTCAAGACTCAGTCTTGATTTAAGAAGACTTAAAAGGTGGAGGTCCACTATAAGTGACTATGAGACGCTTTCAGAATGTGGTTCTGAGTCCACTTTTGACTTAAAATGTTCCAAGGGCTGGAGTTATTCAGCACAGAGCTCAGGCACTAATCTAGTTGCAATTTCTTTACAGGAGGTTTTGCTTCATCATTGCTGACTGTCCTGAGGAATATTCTTGCAAAAAATGGACGCCATCAACAGTTGCAAAAATGCAGTCTAGGGCCATACATTTTTGCTTTTTGATATCTTTAGCTCTAGTGAAGCCCTGGTTTGGCCATAATGTCTTCTTGTTTCATAATGTCTTCTGCAAAATCTATGATAGGAGATTTATGGTTCATTATGCTAAGTTCATGAGTGTGAATTCATTGTGTCTTTCTCATACAGGAAAAGAAGACTTAGGGCACAAATCGTAGGAGTGGATGTTTAAAAGAGATCAGATGGAAAGTGCTTATTATCCTCTAAAAATAATAGAGAATCTGTGGTGAGCTGGACAGCTGTAGGTATCAACCTTAAAAGAGCTGTCTTCTCACAAGGTAGTCAAAAATACAATTGACTTCAGATCCACTAAGAATGCTACATTTGTAACTTGAACATGAACTGTTTTCTCCATATTAACGTGTTCTTCCCATGTTAACAGTACAATGAATGAATGGCAATAAGCTAAGCAAATCACATTTCGGAACCTGAAAAGGTCAGATTGGTATGATTTACTGCAGTCTCACACTTCCCAGAATGCATTGGACAATTAATATTCTGTTCCTAATTCTTGCAGTAAAGACTGCAATGAAAATGAAAAATTGCTGACCATCAAGCCAACTGTGTGATGAAGACACAATGCAAATGTGGCTTCTCCTTGTTGTTTTATTACAGTAACCAATGCGTCCTGCAAGCTCGTCAGATCTCTAGTCTTGGGTAGGACAAAGCACTACATGGTTAGGTCTTTGTCTGGCATAGGTAGGGAAATGTGGGTGTATCCACAGAGACAGTGTGAGTCACAGTGGCCTGGAAACTTTTATCTGTGCCTTCCTGAAGAGGGTGAAATACTGAGGGGTTTCTCACTAAATTATCTTCCTCCTCTGCCTTCTGTAGGTTTTATAATAGGAAAATCAGATTTGACCTAAAATTCTTGCACTGAAATCGTGCAATAAACTTATTTATCCCTGAAGGGGAACTTTGTCTAAGAGAAGTCCTGACCCAGAAACTGAGAGACAACACTCAAACCTCCTGGTGTGTAAGTACAGCCCAGAAAGAAACTGGAACGAGGAGAGTGTAATCAGATGATGTGCCCAATGCCAGCCACAGTGCCAACTTGATCTATGTGAGCTCAGTCTCTGTCATTTTAGTAGAACATTTGTAATTTTTCCTTACCTGTGGAAAACAAATGAGCAATTTATGGATGTGAATTGAATGGATTCCATTTGTTCCCTGTGGTCCCCATCTGTAATTTTCAAATGTTGACTGGGCTACAATTAGTTGGGCAAATTCTCTTCAATGGCAATCTGCAGAGAGTGAAAGCTTGTTGCCTCTCAGGCAACTTCTGGAAACTCTTTGGGTATAGAAGTCTGCAGGCCATAGCATATACATTAAGACTAATAAGTCTACCGAGACACTAGTGACTTTATGACATTGTAGTATAAATATTCTGCCTACTTTAGTATTTACAACTTGCTAATTCAGGTGCAGAAAAATAAACACTATATTTGCCAGTGTGATTGTAACTGAATAGGAATTATTATTTTACTTCATAAATTCATAGCTATTGCTGGACAGGGTATATTTTTGGGTTGTGATTTTTATTTTAGTCCATTGGAAGAAAAAATTGCAATACTAACTGGGAAAAACATAGAAGAAAAATCAAGCATGGTCTCAAATACTAAATGTTCCATTTGTTCTATAAATTCAATTTTTATTTGTAATTTCTGTGTTTCAAGTCCCCTTCTCCTGTGCCCAAGATGGGCCAAGCTGTTTTTCTCAATGTTTGGAAATACACTAAGAGGATGGGGTCTATAGTATTAAGGTCTCAGATCTTGGATGTTGAAGTCTGCACCAGTTCACTCTTGCCATAGACTTTCTGTGAGATCTTGGTATATTATTTCTTGTGTGTTTTACAGCTGTTACTTCTAGTGATATTTATCCTCACAGAAGTGTTGTGAGATGCTCTCATATTTACACGATCAGAAAGAATAGTATGGAAAAGTATGTAAATACCTAGAATTGAGTATTATACAGCTCTTCCTATTCTTTTTGACTAATACTTCACATGCATTTGTTGTCTAATATGGTCTTGCATTGCTGACATTTCTGCATGTTGGGCAGCTGGTTTATTAGCTATCTAGGCTAATGGCTTTCTGGCACTGAAAAAAGTCCAGCATGGTCCAGTCCAGAGGAAGACACAATAATTGCTTGCAAGGCTCTATCTGCATATGATCCATTTCATTGGTTTGACAATTAATTAATAAAGTAGAAATTTATTTTATAACATGTACAAAAAATCTGATAACATTTTTTGAATTACAGATTACTTTGCATACCACTGATCTTTTTCTATGGTACCAGCATGCAGAAGTGCTTACCAGCAGTCAGTTTTACATAGTAGTAATGTGAGCAGTAATATTGCAACAGTGGGCCATATTTTATGGGGTACGTCTAAGAATCATGATCCCTTTCACAGTGAAAAATCAAGGAGACTTTATCAGTATAAAATAAGTTTTAAAAAAACCCAAAACATGAAATGTGAGTGTTGTACAGTTTGATCTCTCTCCTGAGCTGTCTGATGTTCTGCTTCACTGCAGTCTCTGACTTGCAGGTTAGTCTGAGCCCTTATGCAGGACACCCTCCTTTAGTCTCGTTGGCTCATTTGTGGCTATAGTCTAAAACATAAATAAGACTTCAAGTAAAATGATAGCTTACTCAGATTACATTTTCCCTGCCTTTAGTCTAGAAAGATAAGGAAGTTTCCCTTAAACTACTGTGGAAAAAAAAAAATCAGAAAGTGATTGGGTTTCCTAGAGCATAAGGAGTTATGGACCATAGCTCCAAATATACCTAATGATATATGTATCATTAGGGCAGGATGACGTATCCTGGAAGATATAACAGCTGAACAATAGTTTGCTCTGGGTCACATACACTCAAGTTAGCTGACTCAAAGCCTAATAACCTGATATTAGCCCTATGAATATTAATACCGTGAAGAAATGAGGTCCTATCAACCCTTTTCTGGAACAACAAGTAATTCTAGACTGTGCTGTAGTGAGACTTAGTTGCTTTTAGTGGAGGATTCACTGAACTTTTGATAAGCGGGATCACGTGAAAATCTGTTTAAAAAAGCAGAAGACAAGTATATAGATCTAAAAGTATCTCACATAATGATGATTTTGTTCCTGCATCAAAGACTATACATTTCTATTTTAACAAACCAGAGCATCAAAAATGCTCTTCAGTTTTCCTATAGGATGATAATGCTGTGCCTGAGGAATGCACTCTACTGTTTCTTTATGTTGTGGTTTATAGAAGAACATTTAAATTTAGTGCTAAACTGCATTTAGATTTTGTGTCACCATGAACCGTAATTTGTGTATTGTTGAAATGCTTCTCCCTGTCAGTAAGACAGGGTTTGCCACAAGCAGCTAAAGTCTGAGTTCTGAGCTGCCTAGCCTCTTGCTTTCCTCTTTGAAAAGTATTACAGAGTTCATGACCTGAAATAGCTTTCCAATAATAATAATGTTAAACAGTAATGATTATTTATCTCTCTTACTGCTCAAATACCCAACCAGCTAACAACATTGGTCTTTTAATGACATGTACAAAACCCCCAAACACAAAAAGACAACTATTAATACAGTTTGTCTGAATTACAAGTCTCCAGGGGTAGATATAATGTGGGTGTGGTGTGGGGTGGCTATGTAGCTTATATGAACGCATGCATATACGCTGTTCAGGACAAACATCAGGGGTGGTAAAGCTTCTTCATCCCCCCTCCTCAGTGACTTTGCTCCTCCTAAACAGCACCAACTGCTATCACAGCTGACACAAGTGAATAACTTTTAGTTCTACCCTGAGCTTCAGCTTTTATACTAGTGACACAACTCATGACATAAAGTAGAGTGCAAGGAAACTGGAGGATTGAAGAGTCCTCCTTGGCTTCCAGCTTCTTTTAAAAATAAATTCTAGTATAATACTTCCTGCATCATACCCCAAGAGCTGCGAGACGTCTCTTATTCTGTGGATACACCAGAATGAGAAGGACAATCCTCTAGCATTCTTCATATCAACATGTTTCATCTATATATGAGCATGGGTCTGTGGAGGCAGGAATGTTCTGAAGTTCAGTTTGGAGCTATAATTTTAAATTTTTGCAGAAATAACTTTTGAAGCTGCAGTTGTGCTTGTTGGTTATGTCTGTAGTACCCACGACTCCTAGCTGCATGATTCCATGTAATCACTGGTCATTTTTTCTAGGCTTGTTTTGTGGCAATATATACTTCTGTTTGATTTTATGCTTTTTTTTCATTTCTTTAAAAACTTTTTTCTTTATCACTCATGTGCCTGAGCATTTAGATGAAAAAAAGACATAAACACAAAGGAGTCACTATTCAGATACACTCCCCTCTAGTAGTGTACACTAGAGTGCACTACACTCTAGTAGTGTTCGCAGTACTACAGGACAACCAGGTGATCAGGCCCAGTCAGCATGGATTTATGAAAGGCAGGTCCTGCTTGACTAACCTGATCTTCTATGACAAGGTGACCCGCTGAGTGGCTGAGGGAAAGGGTGTAGATGTTGTCTACCTAGACTTTAGTGAAGTCTTTCACACTGTTTCCCACAGAATTCTCCTGGAGAAACTGGCTGCTCATGGCTTGGATGGGC
>NW_008795939.1:4409554-4422392 GCF_000699145.1 Aptenodytes forsteri
GTAGATGTGGTGCTTAGGGACATGGTTTAGTGGTGGGCTTGGCAGTGTTAGGTTAATGGTTGGACTTGATGATCTTAAAGGTCTTTTCCAACTGAAACGATTCTATGATTCTATGATTCTATGATTCTACTTTCTTCAAGCAGCCTGAAATCTATTAAGTAGTTTAACACTTTATTTTACCTGAAATGTTGGATTCAGACGAGCACATTTGTTACCCTTATGCTATTTGAATTATTAAACCCCGACAGCTACCTTCTGCACTGCTTAAGCCTCTGTGTTGCATAGTCCATTGTCACTTTCACTATTATGTCAATATGATGTCAACTTGAGCACGATACACTTTCACTGCTAATGCATGTTTCAGTATATATGATATACCTCCAGCTGTTTGCTTGTTGTATGCGCTCATCAGAATCTGCAGTGGGGCCAACCTTGTACCATTAAAGTGCTTCCCTGGGAATTTCCGTTTGGCTGGAGGAGATCAGCAAAAGCATTAGTTGCAATAAAAGACCGTGCCCTATTGTTGCATGCAAAGTATCTCTTTAGAAGTGTCTGTCTTCATCTTTGCAAGCTTTCAATAGCAACGTAATAATCTTTGTCAAATGGAGATCCTGTTACTGTCAGCAGCAGAAGGCATATGTCCAAACAGAACAAAGGAGTGCTTATTTTCACATTCCACTGATGATATTGAATGATAACATTTTTGCAGAGTCTTAAAAAATTATTGTGCTGATGCTGTGGAAATGATAGAAAATGTAATTATAATGAAATGTTTTGTAGAGGGAACTTAGACTCCCTGCATATATCCCAGTTTTAAAATGCCTGTCAAATTCTGGATAATAACCCTTTGCCCATTATTGCACACAGTGAAACAAGACCCTAGATTCCTTCTTGTTTGCAGCCTTACATATTTTACTGCTTTTCTTTGATACTGGGTAAAGCTAAGAAGTTGTGCCTGATAGTTAGCTACAGCGGTCCCTAGATAAATCAATTTATGTATAAATTTTCGATTAATTGCTAGTGGCTTAATAAAATTTGTAAAAGGAACTAGGGAACTAGGGAATGGGTGGAGAAAGAATATAAAGAAAAATTCAAAAGTGTTACAGGTGAATGAAGAAGGAAGATAACTGTAGTTTCCTCTTGCCTGAAAAACGCAACTATGACATGATCATGACATGTCACCTGTCCTGTCTGTACAGAGGGGACATTAGACAACATACGTCTGGAACATACATGGTATATAGGAGTGGAATGACAGCTGCCTATTTCTATTCATGGTAATATTTCTTAGTCTTCTCATTAATCTCCTACTACCATTTATTTCTATATATTTCACTGATGTGTCTCAAGTGCTGTCCCACATGTACAAGCTCAAAGATACCTCAAGAGAGCCTATTAACTCCTGGCTTCTCAGGTATTAGTTGGATTGCTTCTGAAGAAACATTGCTGGTGAATACCACTAGCAGTTTCAGGAGTGACCCATTAAATAATATGTTCATACCAATATTTGCAAAGAGCATATTAATGGATATAATACATATGAAAGAGAGGAATATTTTGCTTTCTTTATATATGCATTATCCCAGTTTCAAAGTGTCCCAGGCAAATGAATTGGATACTTTCCTGGTTATTGATGGGTAGCAGAGGCAGCATCTCTTATTGAACTTATTAAGACTGAAAAACTTCAGCAAGAGATCCACCCCAAACCAAAAATGTTTCTAAGCAGACATACTACTTGCTTCTGTAAATAGGCTCTCTCTCTAGAGTCTCCAATGTTTTTATCATCTCCTGAGTGGTAGAAGACGACTGTGGTACAGCATGCGAGTGAGCTGGGTCAACTTTTGTCACTATGCTTAGAGATTTGGTTGCTGGAGCTGAGAGTACATCTTCCTCTTTCTTCTGGGACTATGCTTTTCAGCCATGCTGCAGCTATGAAGCTTCATGCCCTCCAGTCAGTGAAATCGGAAAATGATTCTTTTAATCTTTAATATCAGCCAGTGCTTATCTTTCACATTTAAGAAAATCTTTGAGAATTGCCCTAGAAACTTTTTCATCTTCCTTGTTCTTTTCCTCAAATTGTAGGATATTGCTATCGTGTTTCTTTTTGAGGGTCCTCCTGTCCTACGGATTTCTTCCATGAGAGGAAGTTCTTCACGGCATAACTTGAGGGTTTACTTATTTGAGTGCTGAAGTAAAGTGTAACTGTTTTTTCCTGTCTTCGTCTTATTTCTTGAAAACTATTTGCCATGTTCCAAAAAGCTGGGTTTGTGAAATGTTGTAAGGGAGTACAATGCAGTAATTGCCAAGAATTTCTTAAAACCTGTGCATTCCTAGTGACTGATCCACACTTCACATGCACTGGCCTTTGTTTTCACTCCACAGATGGCAGTGATGTTGACAATGAAGAAGGCAGTGCAGCTGAGAATGAAGAAAATGTCAGAGGAACAGGTCAGTAGTGTAGATTACTTTGAGGCCACACTCAGATGTTTTCTGATTATCTGTATGAATGAAGGAGGAGGAAACGTCTCCCTCTAATGTGTTTTTTTCCCTTCATCACAGATAAAGGGGGGAAGAGAGCAACACCAAGAACCAGAAGGGGACATACGAGAGGGAGAGCGAGGCATGGTGGTGAGGAGGATGAGGATGATGAAGATGGGACAAGGAGAGCTGGGCATCGAAGGCACAGAAACCGTAGAGGACGGGGACAAGCAGCTGGAAATGAGGGCAGTGATTCTGATGGGGACCCTGCAAAAGCCAGGAAGAACCAGGCAAATCAGAAATCCAAGGAAGATGATGAAGATGACGAAGATGAGAAAGGGGGTAAAAGTGGGAAAGGCAAAAATGAGAAGAAACAGGACAAAAAGCCTGATAAGAAAGGGAAAAAAGAGAAGGCCAACAAGAAGAAAAAAGACAAAAAGAAATCAGGATCTGGGTAATTAATTAAATTATTTTTTTAATATAAACCCATGGTTATCTTACATAAAACCTGCTTTCATTCATAGCTGTGAAATACCAAGCGTCAGTATGACTCCATTACTCCTTACAGCCCAATTACAGCTGGACAGATTATTTTTTTTTTCCTGCAATGAGGAAATGCTGGCTGAGTGAAGTGGAAACTTTCCACAAAGCCATATCCATTTTGGTGGAATGAAGTCAGGGGTTTGTCACAAGTCGAGGGTGGGCCTTGGGAAATGACCAGCCAGGCCCTTCTGGGACTGCCAATAGCCTGAGGATTAGGTCAAATTTGGTCAGGCAGAACAGGAACTCAAGCCAGGGTCACCCTTATTGTAGTTAAATATCCTAAGTTTATGAGCCGTTCTCTGGAGAAAGGGAGTGAAAGTGACAGAGGAGGGGAGCAAATGACAGAGAGAGGTCATAACAGGTGAGATCTCTCCTGCCTTTTCCTTTCCCCAGAACTAAAATCCCCCAAACCCCAAGCTGATAACCCTCCAAAACCCCAAGGTATAGTTGTATTTCCATTGCAGAACTAAAATCTTGACACAAGATTGAGTTCTTGTTTCCCAGCCAGGTTTGAGCCAGCTTTTTATAAAAGATCAGTGCCAAAACTTCTAGAACCCAGAACCAAGGACTGAGACGGGATTTTCCAGTCTGTCTCCCACTCACTGCCTCTGAAATATTACTGTTCACTTTTCCAAAGCATTTAATGCAACCTGGGGTCTTTGGAAGACCCCACTGAAATGGAGCACTTCAGAGAATTATTTTGTATTTTTCTGCCATCCTGGCATTCTCTTGCTCCCTGTCCCTTCTCATGCTATTGAAAGGAAACAACCCCTGGGAATGGTGTATAATGGAGCAAATGGAGCTAGGCATGCTTATCTCAGTGGGGAGGGAGAGAGGTTCCCCTTCCCTCGTTCAGCACTTGCTACAGCTGTTTGTGTTCCCAAAGGCATCACTGGAGAGTGCAGCAGGAGTCAAAAGAAAGAAAAAAATACAGTGAGACATGCTGTTGCATTAATTTGTCCATGATCCCATTTCAATATACTTCTACTTCATTTCCCTTCCCTACAAGAATGCCTAAAATCTTTCTTTGTGCTGGCTCTTCGCTATGGTGCCAATTATCCCCCATCTGTGCAATTTCCTGTACTCGTATAGCAACAGTCTTGAATGTGTCAATCCATGTTCCCTTGCTTATTATTGTCTTCCATTGTAAACATTTATTGAGCATTAATTAAAAAAAACAAACACTGAAAACATAAAATTGAATGACGACACAATATTTTTCATTGTCTTCCAAAGCTTTTAACATTAAAATACATATGTTTGGGCTAAATAATTAGAAATTGCTACCTGGATCAAGACTTAGTTCTTGAAGTAATAAGCATAACCTTTGAGGAAAAACTGAGGATGCCATGGAAGATACCTCAAGAACATTATATTTTTAGACTTTTAGGACACCAGCTGACAAGATTGCAGAGTAATAAATTTAAGAATGTTTTAAAAGGTTTTTAAAAGAAAACCAAAAATAATATAAAAACAAAGGAAAATAAGCTGGTGATCAGTTCAGCAGTGATTCAGATAAAGGATTTGCAAACCTTCAGGACAGAAGAGAAGGGTGGCAGCATAGAAATATAGACTGTCTGGCAAGTCTATGAGGACCTATCACAACAAAAGCTACGTACTGTTTAAAAGTACATCTTGCTGATGTAGTTTTTAATTGCCAAGACATTTCAGCATGAAAAAGCATGATAAGAGTAAAATAAGAAGTTGAGAAAGAAAAAAATGAAAAAAACCAAAACAAAAAGAAAAGTAAAATTGAATGTGATATTATTCCACAGGGAGATATTATTGTATTTGCTGCTGTCATTGTGGATTTTGCTGAGCTCTGCAAACACTACCCTTTTTGGCTATGTCACAATATAAATCAGTAGAATCTGGTGCTGTTACCCTCTTCCTCTCTGCTACTTTTCACCTAAATCAGGAAAACCTCTTTATGCCTTAATTATTCTACATAAAGGACATAAAGGAATCCTAGGTGGACTCTGTGTTGATTTTTTTTTTTTTTTTAACCTGTTTTTTTTTATCGCTGCTAATTTTTTTTTTTTACTG
This sequence comes from Aptenodytes forsteri, assembly GCF_000699145.1. NCBI lineage: Eukaryota > Metazoa > Chordata > Aves > Sphenisciformes > Spheniscidae > Aptenodytes > Aptenodytes forsteri. Next base: position 4,414,622 of record NW_008795939.1, read on the forward strand.
ATTATTTTGATCGCTGCTAATTTGTGGTAGTGAGTTTCACAGGGTAATTCCATGGCAAAAGGAGTTATTTCTGGGTGAGTTTTAAATCTTCTGCTCTTAGATGCTATTGGTTGTTGATGTAGTTGATTCTTACCTGTTACTGAGGGTGTGAGGAGGGCCTGCTCTACACTGTTCATAATCATCATCCCAAAAATATTAATGATAAATTGCTCCTTATAGTCTCACTGTGAAGATCTGTGATATTCCTAGGTTGAAAAGCGATTTTGTTCTTTACTGGCTTGTCTAATTGTGACTGATCGGTCTTAGATAGAAACCGTATGCAGTCACTTGAGCTACAAATCCTCAGAAAAGGAATCTTATATTCTGCCTAGCCTGTGCAATTTCTATTTTTACTGTATATGTCTATATGTGAGCAAATCAACTGATTTTTAATAGGATTACTCAATAGCATAAAACTTATGGAAAAGACTAGAGGTACCTGGAAGATTAAGGCAGTACAGGCACTGCATCTTTTTGCTAGCAGGAAGATTGTTGACGAGCACTAAGTGCCAGGGGATGTTATAGGGGTTATCAATAAACAATAGAATTTTCACAAAAAACTAGGAAGAAATGTAGTCAAATTTATTCACTCATCACTCTAGACTTTTAAAGTCCTACCAGTCTTTTCACTGAAAACATCCAAGCTCCAAGAAAACATTTTCATCTTGATTTTTACCTCTATAAAATGGCTTTTACAAAAATAATGAGAAGAGTAGATTACATCCATAAAGAGGAGAAGAAACTAAAACCGAAACACAGATGTGTAATATGGGCATAAAACAAAACACAGATTAATAGTATGAGCAAGTTCATTATGTGTGTGATTTAAGGAAGCGCCATTGATTTCAAGAGCTCTACTGACTTAGGAAAGAAAGCATTGTGTGCGTTTATGCTCTGTGTTAGCCTGAAGGTCACAGTGAACCCTTCTGGCCTTCAAATGTATGAATCACAACCTTTCATGAAAGGCTAAGACTTTTACTTGCAGAAGACAGAATTCTGATTTCCTGGCTTGAATCTCATAGTGTTCAACCGCTCGAGCTAAAGGAAAAATCTGCTGTAACTTCACAAAGTTTGACTGTATAGTGTAAACACTCTTGAAAATACTGATTTCTTAAAGATGCTTTGAAATTTGGAATTTTTATTACTTTCCTGGTTCCAAAGGAAAGTGAAAAATGAAAGATGAGATGTGTTTGCAAAAACAAATAAAGCACTAGTGGGCAATGGGCACAAGAGCCAATATTATCCCTACTTTACCTCTTATGTTCTGCTCAGCTTCCTTTCCTCAGTAAGCTCACTGCATTAGCACCTACCACTCATATTTCCCACCACTCTCACTGCAGTCTTGTAAAACTGCATATTTCAGTTTTGCATAACCCAGCAATCTTCTGTCAAAGGAAATCCTCAATATTGGGCACGTTGCTGTCTGTTTTGTAAAATGCTGTCGTGGTTTAACCTCTGTCGGCAACTGAGCACCACGCAGCTGCTCGCTCACCCCCCGCCCCCCCCCCGGGTGGGATGGGGAAGAGAATTGGAAGAGCACAAGTGAGAAAAACTCGTGGGTTGAGATAAAAACATTTTAATAATGGCAAAAAAATTAAATAAAAAAAAAAAAAAACAAAAAAACACAAAGCAAGTGATGCACAGTACAATTGCTCACCACCCGCCGACCGATGCCCAGCCAGTCCCCGAGCAGCGGCCCCCCCCTGGCCAGCTTTCCCCAGTTTATGTACTGAGCATGACGTCACGTGGTACGAAACGTCCCTTTGGCCAGTTTGGCTGTGCCCCCTCCCAGCTTCTTGTGCACCTCCAGCCTTCTCAGTCGGTAGAGCATGGGAAACTAAAAAGTCCTTGGCTAGTGTAAGCATTACCTAGCAACAACTAAAACATTGGTGCGTTATCAACTTAGTTCTCACCCTAAATCCAAAACACAGCACTGTACCAGCTACTAGGAAGGGAATTAACTCTATCCCTGCCAAAACCAGGACAAACGCAAAGCAGCTGATTGTAACAACTAAAGATTTAAAGCGTTCTCAAATCCAGACTCCCTTAATCTTTCTGTTCTTCTTAAAGACATGACTCTTTTGGCATTATAATGCCTCAAAATTATATGCACAAATCTTTTTATTGACCTTCATCCATTTGACTTAAGTTTCTCATCTCAATACCGGAATAACAATAAATATGTATGGTGTTCAGTAGCAGTCTTTCTTTCTGTAGATTTATATTTTCTGTGGCACTGTTTTTTATCACAGGAAGTCTGAAGTTTTATGACTGATGGGTTCAACTTTCAAATGTGACAGTCTTTTCAATAAATACCATTTGAGTCTTTAATAGCAGGGCATCTGATAGCTGAGAGCTTCCTTCTTTCTTTTGCTAACTTAATCCTGTGTGTCTGAAGTTTTTAAAGGGATCCCTGTAGCTTTTGCTATAACAATGTGTATTTTATGAAAACTAAAGGCGGATGATCAATGAGAAATTTGTATTTTGCTGTATTGCAAAAAGAATTTTGCTTTTATTGTATTTGTTTGTTTTGAAACTTTTCATAAATATTCTTGCTGATAAACCCTTTTGTCCTTTATGTCACACAGATAAACCCTTTGACTTATATGTCACACAAATCTTTAACTACAGCTCTGTTATCTATTTTGGTAGAAGAAAAAGTTTATAATTCTTTAGTTATCAAGACAATAGAAACTATACAATTAGGTGACTTACATAATGAATCATTCAGCTCTGACTTCAGATTTTGAATATCAAACTCTCAGAAAGGTGAATTATAAGCAAAACAGCCTGAAAACTGCTTGCTTGATAAAGTCTGAATGAACTGTTCCCATAGCAGACTAGAAAACTATTTAAAAAAACCTGTAGTATATTTTCAAACATTCAAAACAGAAAAAAAAGGCAAAAGAAAACACAACAAGAAACAAATAGAAACGCATCAAACTGCTTTTACTAAGAGCTCACTTAGTGCTGCTGACAGTTGTCACTGTCAAGTTTTTAGGGCAGGAAGTCAGAGTCTAAAGACTTCCTTTTTATCATTTTCCTGTTTGCTGGCATAAGAAGAGGAAACACCTGTTGCTAATGATTTGCTATATGCCATTATATGAGATGTAAGATTGCTCACAGAAAAGGATATCTATGAAGGTTTTAGGGAAGTGGACATTGCCTTAATCAGCAATGCTTTCCAAAGATACTAGAAACCAATGCATGGATAAGAAGTTCAGATTACAAACACAACACATCTGGAGATGCCATTAATATTGCATCTGCTTACTCTGAGTGCTAGGACACATCACAGCCTTGCTGCAATGTGGCTTTGAATCTTTCCCATCTCTGAAATGTTACTGCCTTGATCAGTGGATGGGCTGTCATCTGGTGTTTAAACTTGTCTTTTCTGTGGCTGTGGTGTCTTTTTTCTCTCCTGCGGCACACTGAAGTGGGGTGAACAGGTTCATTTTTATGGCTGTGTGTCCTCACTTGCCCGTTGTGAGTTTGGGTTGGACGCTTAGGAGGCTGGTTACTCCTGCATGAACAATCAGTGGCTGTCAGACACTTCCTCAAGAGCGCTGCCCGCTCTCCATGGGATGCTCTGGGTATAGTGCTGGTTCAGCTAGCTGTGGCTCTGCACTTTGTGTGCAGGGTTTGCCTTTCATACTAAAATTAATAACAAGTCTAAGTGAACTGTGTCCTCCCTTCTGCGCAACAGTATCTAGGTCTCAAAGTTAACAAGAATTAACACCAAGTATGTGCTTCAGTGAAAACTTCTGTCTTTTCTGAGTTTTGGTGATGGTTTTTGTTCCTGCTTTTGTTTGAAGCTCTGATTCTGACTCTGAGGAGGAGCAGATTACTGAGGAAGAATTGGCCAAGCTGAAAGAAGAGGTAGAAGAAAAAAAGAAACTAATTGCTACGCTACGAAACAAGCCATGGAAGATGAAAAAGAAGTTGTCCGTCCTGAAGTATGGTTTGATTTCCATAGTGAATATCTGCCATCCTGCTTTGCACTGTTTTTCTGAACTTTCACTTTATTCCTAGACCTAGTGACACAATTAGCTTCAAACCATCTCTAATATCTCTTTCACAGGATGTGATTTCACAGACAGTGGAGGTAAATGACATTGCAGATCAGTGCTTTCTTGTCTCTGTAGACCTGAAATCAAATATGAAAAACTCAGATCTTTTTCTTTTTTAAATTTCCATTACACCCCCCTGCAAAATCTTTCATTTTCTTCAGTAAGGTTAATGTTGGTAAATTCTTCCATTTATAAGTTTAATACCTCATTCAAGAAAAATGATGCAATTTCAGGAATACCTCAAGATTACCGGGGTGGGAAGAGAAGATTTATCTTTCTATTCTAACTTCTTGGAAAGAAAAACAGATTTTTTTTTTTAACTTATGAAAAAGCAAACTGTTTGGAAACTGAGTTGACATTTTCATGCATTTTTAAGTATGCCACATATAAAACAGTATTGTCCTAGCAAACCTATCACTACATTTTCATTAAGGATAAAAATTAAGCTTTCATTTACAGTTAAATTTCCACCAAGTACAGGAAACTGTGTAAACACAGAGAACTTTATTCTTTTGCCAAAACTGTTACAGTCCTTAGTTTTGAATAACTCATTCACTGCAGTACTGCCTAAACGCCAACAAAACCTATGGTCATGTTTCGTTAGACACATCTAACAGAGAAAAGATGGTCTCTCCTGCAGACATTTTTTGATATGGATAGAAAACACAGACAGAAAGGTAGGAAAGAGCATATGAAATATGGTGTGCAAGGTCTACAACTTTTTTCTTCTAGAAGGTAAGGTCATTTTGGGAAGGATGCAGTTACAAAGAGGAAATGGAAGGTATGTTATGAAAGAAGGCAACATGGAAGTGGGTAAAAGAGAGCGGAGTACCTAGGAGATGTAAAGTGGAAGCACTGTGAAGGTGAGAGAAATTTCAGGAAAAATAGATAAGCAGATTAGATAATCAGCTAGCACTTACTTTATTTTGTATAGTCTATAATTGAAGGGTCCCCATGTACATAAAGTTAAAATTTGTTGTATCCTTACTATGAACAGAGTTTCTAGTTTTATAGCTGTTCTTCTATCCCAGCATTCCTAGCAATTCTTAGGAAACTTGCTAGCCTGGTACAGCCTTCAGACTACCAGCAGTTATTGCTCTTCTATGTGGGTGGCGATGAAGTGGCAACATGTAGTCCAAGGACAATCAAAAGAGACTTCCGGGTCTTGGGACGGCTGGTAAGGGAAGCCAGAGCAGAGGAAATTTTTTCCTCTATCCTTCCAGTTGCGGGCAGTGATATTGGAAGAAACAGATGGATCCAGTCTATTAATACATGGCTCTGTGGCTGGTGTCACTGACAGAATTTTGGATTTTTTGATAACTGGATGGTCTACACGGCACCAGGCCTGCTGGTGGATGGATTCTTCTCTCTCAAAGGGGGAAGAGGGTCTTTGCTCATGAGCTAGCGGGGCTCATTGACAGAGTTTTAAACTAGAATTTAAGGGGGAAGGGGACAACATCAGGCTTGCCCATGACAAGCCATGGGACAATGAACCAAGATTTGAGGGACAGGGTGCTAGTGAGGGCCCTCAACCTGTTGCTTTGTGATGTGCTGTGTACACTGGAACACACCTGAAGCTTACAGAGAGGAGCCAGGGGCTCCTGAGGTAATAGGAGCCAACAGGGAAACACCAGGGAAGTACCTCAAAAGAATTAAGGCATGTTCTTCTAAAAAGTTGACACGTCTGACAATCAAGCTGAAGTGCCTCTACACCAATGCAGATAGCATGGGCAACAAACAGGAGGAGTTGGAAGCCACCATGCTGCTAGAAAGCTATGACCTTAGTTGCCATTACTGAAACTTGGTGGAATGAATCCCATGATTGGAGCACTGCTATCGATGGCTACAGGCTGTTAAGAGGGAACAGGCGAGGAAGGAGGGGTGGAGGGGTTGCCCTCTACATCAAGAAATGAATAGAGTGTGAAGAGCTGTCTCTGAAGAATAGCCACGAGCAGGTTGAAAGCTTATGACTAGGAATTAGAGACCAAGGCAACAAAGGGAACCTTGTGGTCAGTGTTTACTACAGGCTACCTGATCAAGGGGAGCCTATTGACAAAGCGTTCTTACTCCAGCTGCAGGAGGCATTGGGCTTGCAGGCTCTCATCCTGCTGCGGGACTTCAACCACTCTGACATCTACTGGAAAAGTAGCATGGCGAGCTGTAGGCAATCCAGGAGACTCCTGGAGTGCATCGAGGATAACTTCTTAGGCCAGGTAATAGACACCCCTCCCAGAGGGGATGCATTACTGGACCTGTTGGTCACCAACGCAAGTGAGTTAATCAGAGGTGTCAAGATTGGAGGCAGCCTAGGCTGCAGTCATAATTCACTGGTGGAGTTCGTAGTCCTGAGGGAAATGGGACAGGCAAAGAGTAAAGTCAGGACCCTGAATTTAAGGAAAGCAAAATTCCAGCTGTTCAAGGAGTTAGTCAAGGGGACCTCCTGGGAAACTACTCTCAGGGACAAGGGAGCAGAACAGAACTGGCAGATCTTTAAGGATGTTTTCCATAGAGTGCAAGAGCTCTTGATCCTCATGTAAGAAATTAGGAAAGGACAGCAAGATACAGGCATGGATGAGTCAAGACATACTGGTCAAACTAAAGAGCAAGAAGGAAATGCATACACAGTGGAAGCAGGGACAGGTATCCTGGCAAGAGTATAGGGACCTTACCTGGTTGTGTAGGGATGGGGTCAGGAAGACCAAGGCCCAGCTGGAGCTGAACTTGGTAAGGGATGCAAAGAATAATAAGAAGGGCTTCTATAGGTATGTCAGCCAGAAAAGGAAGGTCAAAGAAAGTGTACCCCCCCGATGAACACGACTGGTAAACTTGTAACGACAGGCGATGAGAAGGCTGAGGTACTCAACAACTTCTTTACCTCAGTCTTTACCGGCAACCTCTCTTCCCACACCTCTCAAGTAGATGGACCTCAAGGCAGCGACTGTGGGAGCAAAGTCCCTCTCACTGTAAGAGAAGATCAGGTTCACCTGAGGAACCTGTACATACATAAATCCATGGGACCCGACGTGATGCATCTCAGAGTCCTGAAGGAATTGACTGATGTAGTTGCCAAACAACTCTTCATGATATTTGAAAAGTCATGGCAGTCAGGTGAAGTCTCTGGTGACTGGAAAAAGAGAAACATTGCGCCAATTTTTAAAACGGGTAGAAAGGAAGACCCTGGGAACTACAGACCAGTCAGTCTCACCTCTGTGCCTGGGAAGATCATGGAACAGATCCTCCTGGAAGCTATGCTAAGGCACATGGAGGACAGGGAGCTGATTTGAGACAGCCAGCATGGCTTCACCAAGGGCAAGTCCTGCCTGACCAACCTAGTAGCCTTCTATGATGGAGTGACTACATCAGTGGAGACGGGAAGAGCTACTGATGTCTTCTGTCTGGACTTCTGTAGGGCCTTTGACACGGTCCCCCACAACATCCTTCTCTCTAAATTGGAGAGAGATGGATTTGATGGATAGACTGTCCACTGGATGAGGAATTAGTTGGATGGTCCCATCCAGAGAGTTAGTTGTCAATGGCTCAATGTCCAGATGGAGATTGGTGACAAGTGGCGTCCTGCAGGGATCCATATTGGGACCAGTATTTAATATCTTCTTCAATGACAACCAGTGGGATCAAGTGCACCCTCAGCAAGTCTGCAGATG
>NW_008795939.1:4422803-4426635 GCF_000699145.1 Aptenodytes forsteri
GTGAATGCTTCAGGCAGACCTTCTTTAAGCATTTCAATACTTAAAGGGGGCTTATGAGAAAGATGAGGACATACTTTTTAGCAGGGCCTGTAGTGATAGGACAAGGGGGAATGGTTTTAAACTAAAAGAAGGTGCATTCAGACTTGATATAGGGAAGAAATGTTTTACAATGCAGGTGGTGAAGCACTGGCACAGGTTGCCCAGAGAGGTGGTGGATGCCCCATCCCTGGAAACATTCCAGGTCAGGTTGGATGGGGCTTTGAGCAGCCTGATCTAGTTGAAGATGTCCCTGCCCAGGGCAGGGGTGTTGGACTAGATGACCTTTAGAGGTCCCTTCCAACCCAAACCATTCTATGATTCTATGATTAACATCAGCTGGTTCTCTCAGTCTGCTTATATGACATTGTAAAAAAGATGTGTTTGAGGACAACTGGCAAACATATTTGCAGTGAGGCTAAATGGTGATTAACTACAGATAGAAACCTCTAAATGAGATGTGTATTTTTTTACATGCTATTGTTTAGCTCAGCCACTAGTTGTGGGTTTGAATCAGGAGCCCCTCAATGAATGTCTGCAGCCTGTGTCACCCTTTCCAGGTCAGAGGGAGTGGGAATATCAATCCCTTCTGATCCTAAAAATCTATGTTACTATGAAACATTTGTAATTGGATGAGTGCTTCTAGTCATCCTCAGCGAACGCTGAGTTACTGCATTTTTTTAATTCTCTGAGGCGGGCTTTCTCAATCAAGCCAATAGTGAGTTTTCAAAATCCCACCCTTGTTATCTGCCTTTTTATCTTAATAATTTCTTTATTAATATTCAAGGTGAAGTGGTCCTTGTACATTTAGCATGGGCAGCAATTCTACCTAAAAGTCCTTTAGTTTATCAGCTTTTAAATTCTTATGTTTATGAAATCTAGACTGAGAGACTAGACATGCATTCAATTTTATTTGTTGACATCAGAAGGTTTATTTTAGTAAAAATATGCATCAATGTGCTCTTATGGCAGTTTGCAACAATGTTTTTTTCCTATGCTTTGCTACAGTCCTCTCTGAAGTAGGCTTGGAAGCATATTATCAGCTTCTTTGCCCTAGAAAAATGTGTATTCCAAGAGCAAATGACAGTTCTTCAGATTAGCTTATTTATTTTGAATCTACTTTTATTAACTGAAGAATTACGTTTATTACCATATTTCTCTGTGAAATAAGATTCCAAAAATAGCCACCTTTTATTCCAGGCAATCCCATTCAGATTGTCACAGTTCTGTACAGAGTCATGCATATCTCAGCAGACAAAACACATAAATCCAGCAAACAGCTGAAATAAAAAATAAAAGCTAAAAACTAATATTTGGTCATATTTTTGAATGTGTGAGCTGAGAATTAGGCATTTAAATCTGTGTTTAGCATCTTAGATGAAAATGATGGAATTTGGAAGCACTCAGTACCTTTGAAAAAATCAAATCCAATCATTCACGTACCAAAGTACAGTCATAGACTAAGTTTTCTAGAGTCCTGTTTTTATAATTGGCTCTTTGGAGCCCAAGTTCAACTGAGTTGCAATGGAAGACCTGGTGTTATTATGCTGCTTAAAATAAGAAGTAACATCTTATCAGTGGGTGCTCTATTATGATTGTAGTTATAACAATACAGAAGTGTCTATATCAGCACATTTTAGGGTATCTATGTATTTGTTTTTTATTTTAGCAAGTTATTTAAGATTTATACAAGAATCATTAGTCTGATAGATTGGCACCATTCTTGTACATGTGGAAAATGGACACAGACTAGCTTTAGGTGCCTTAAACTTGTAAATCAATAACAAGTGACTTTTGAATACTCTTATATTAGCATCTCTTGCTGTTGAAACTTTTGGTCAACAGTTATTGTTAGCGTGTATTTCCCTATGTCATCTGCTTCTTCCCCTGTGCAGGTTTTAGAGTATTATGAGATGTGTGGAAAAAAAAAAGAAGCCTATCTTAGAGACAGAAGAAGAAAATTCCATATTCTTTGCCTTCCAGCTTCCACAATAGAGAGATACTTCACTACCGATTTCTTCTCAGCAATATGAGAAATGTTCTTTACTGTAAGCCAAACTCCACTTCAATGTTTGCTCTGCATGAGCACCTATTTTTTTCCAAAAATGGAAAAAAAATGCTCCCCAGAAATGCTCAAGGATTTGTTACATATTCATGACAAAATAAGACCAAAAAAATATACTTATTTCATATTATTTTGAAAAGTGAATATTAGGGTTGATTAGGATTTTTCAGTCTAAATATTATTTTCTTAAAAGAAGTGTTAATTTGTCATGGCAAACTATTTTTTGGGGAAAGATTTAATTTCCACTAAATTTTGTGTTTTGAAAAAGAGCTAAGAGGTTTTAAATTATTGAAACATTTTGTTTAAGCATTTTCAAGACCAAACAACTCCCTCACTTTGATGATTCAAAACCATTTCTCCTGAGGGAGCGTTTTTTCATAGCTTAAAAAGTATAAGGTGGAAAAGATGATTTCTACTTAGCTCTAGTGACTACTTTGTAAAATAGTTAATGTTTTCCTTCATTCATTTGTTCTGAAAATGAATAAATGAACAATAACTTTAGAACACAGACAGAACTAGTTGCCCTGTAGAAAATATATTCTGTCAAAACCTGGCTGAGATACTCATTGCTGAACTGGCATTCTTAATAGAGCTGCACTGGTAAAGTAGATCAGCTCTAATTTCTAATTTACATCCCTGTGTCTAGAAAGATGCATTTCAAACAGCCCCTGATTATTGTCTGAAGAACTGTGACTGAGGATACTGCTCTGCCACAGTGTCCCTCTGCAGTTTGAAGTTAAGCTGTACCGGCACTGTTGGACTCCAACTTCACCTTGAGACATCATGGTCAGATCTCTACAGGTCTGGAGATGTGAAAAAAGTGAGGAAGAAGCCATGGAGAGGAATGAAAAGATGTTTTGCAGGAAACAGCATCACCATTCTCCCAGGCCCTAAGCAATAGACATGTTGGGCTGCGGGTTGGGGACATAGTGGTCCATGCTGTTGAGAGCACGAGTGTGGCTGGAGTCCAGACTTCTTCTCATTTCCAAGACAAAGATTCTCCTTCAGAAGAGTTTTCTTGTTCTTTTCATTTTCCCTCCACTGGTTTACATGGTTTGCGAATACTGTTGTGCCTTTCCTATGGGAGATGATAATTTGTGCACATTTCCTCTTGACACTGCCTACTCAGGTCGGCACAAAATTACCTGAAGAGCCATCAGATTATAATGACCATCAATCATTATTTACAAGACTGATATTTAGAGAGGAAGGTAAATTATTGAAAAGAATTTTGGATTAGAAAAAGGTACAGAAAAATAAAACTCATGGGCCACACCTTCAGCTGTTGCAAATTGGAAAACCTCCAGGGAAAGTTATTCCAACTTACCTTTGAGGGTCTGATCTTGGGGACTGCATCCCTGTCTGTGCATTCTCCTGGTTGGGTTTTGCACAGATATGAAGGAAAGCAGAAGGTTTAAAAGCTGTGCTACTGTGTTTGGCTCTGATATAGAATCATAGAATAGTTTGGGTTGGAAGGGACCTTTAAAGGTCATCTAGTCCAACACCCCTGCCATGGGCAGGGACATCTTCAACGAGATCAGGTCCAGCCTGACCTTGAATGTTTCCAGGGATGGGGCATCCACCACCTCTCTGGGCAACCTGTGCCAGTGTTTCACCACCCTCAGTGTAAAAAATTTCTTCCTCATATCTAGTCTAAACCTACCCCCCTTTAGTTTGAAGCCGTTCCCCCTTGTCCTGTTGCAACAGGCCCTGCTAAAAAGTTTGCTGCCA
>NW_008795939.1:4427430-4469324 GCF_000699145.1 Aptenodytes forsteri
GTGCACTCCATCCCACTGTCTATGTCATTGATAAAGATATTAAACAGTACCGGTCCCAATATGGACCAAGTATACGAATTGAGCACAAGAATCCAGAAATGTGCCAACAGTGGTCTCACTTTAAAGCTATACCACAAGCCAGTTAGCAAACTATCAAAACAAGTGAAATGACAATATAATAAAAAAAAGGCAGTCAAATGTCAAATTTAGGCTTTTTAAAGGACTTCCAATTAAATACAGACCATAAAAAGAGCCATGAAAACTTTTTGGTTTTTCTAAGAAAAACAAAGCAGAGCGCGGCAGAGCAGTCTCTTCTTCATCTGCCGGGGACAGAATATAACATGGTGATTTTTCGGTATTTTTTTAGCATCATTTATTTTATTACAGGACTTAGATTACCCATCAAGACAGTTCAGTTGGAAACAGAGTATTTTATAAGTATACAAAACCCAAAGATAGATAAGGTGCATGTGTGGGATGGTGGAAATATCTCAGCTTTGGATATGCTCTTTGTACTCCAATGAATCAGTATTGCATCTCTCTTACTGTGGACGTACTGGCAGTCCTGAAGGCCAACCTGGATGTCCTGGAGGCCAGCTGGGTATTAAATAACACCATAATTTGCCCATTATTGCTGCTGAACTGCTTTTCAAGTGAGCGTGCCTGACAACAGTTGTTTTGCAGTCAGTTTTTAGCCAATCTTTTTAAGACTTGGAGAAGTCCTGGGTGATCAATATTAATACGACATTTCTTTTTAATGAGTTTTTAGATCTTGGAAACTGAAACCTTCCTGAACTGTTACTGAAAGATGTGAGCAATCCATTTGAATCCTATTCATTAGCAACAGCCTCTGAGAGCTGTAATTCATCCTCTCTATGCAACACTGAAGTGCCTGAAGTACCGTACACCTAGCACTTTGGAAGCTGTAACTCCACACCTAGTATTAATAATTAATTCAGGCTTCTCTGGGACAATAATGCCTAGCCCCATGCAACATTTATTAGTTCCTTGTGTCTGTAATTCAATTAATAAGGTTTCTCTGAAGTTTCTTTAAATTCACAGTTAGCTAATGGGGCACACTTTGGCCTATCTTGTGATATAGATAATTTACCTATAACACATGATACCAGTGATTACAAAGCTCAGTTTTGTTGCTCTGTGTTGTTTTTGACACATCCTCATGTTAGTGAAGTTGCATTACTTCCAAGTAGGCATGCATTTATATGTATGTGGTTTTGGTTGTTGTTGTGTTTTCTAAAACAGTTCTATCGTTTTAGGACTACTTTTTATTGCTCGATCATTCTTCCTGTCCTCACAATTGATTTTTAGCACAAAAGAAATGGAGGAAAGGACAAAGTGTGGCAAAAGTCTGCAGGGATGTACAAATAGAGGTCTTTCAGTGAGATAGTTTAGACATCAAGGTAGAAACCTGAATTAAGTAACATATTGGATTATATTTAACAAAAAAACCCCATGTCACAGACATGGAAGGAACATTGCAAGCCTGTTCCCTGACTGAATGGTGCCAAGTCATTGCTGAACTTTTAAAGCCAGGAAGCTTAAGTAGAAGTCAGGGAAAGTTTACCTTAACCTACAAATCACAGAGGTCAGGAGTAATCCAGTGGGACTAACCTGCTGCAGAACTGGTGAGGGAAGAAAAGCTGAGTGGGAGAAGGAAAACATGTTCTGTTTGATGGTTCCAGCATCGTCTGGTAGTTATGGTTTCTGTATTACTTCCTTACACATAACTGCACATATGTTTCTGCCTCATTACCCATAGGCCCTCTTTCAAGCTCTGCTTCTGCACTGAACTTGCTTTTCAGGTATTTCATTAAAACTCTGATGGGAATTTTTCATAGAATCAAGTTGTTATTGAGATTCATATTTAACTACCAATGAAATAAGATCTTTAAGTCATGCAAAGATTCATGGATGCAGCTAACAGATAGGCTGCTGTGAGGCACTTAATAACACCTCTGTATATGTGCATGTGGTAGAGCTCCCTTGTAAGATTTAGTCCCTCTAAATGAGTGGTATGAAAATGCTATTTAGAATGTTATTGGTAAAATCCACCACACACCAAAAGGTAAGACATGCTTATAGAACATCAAACGTAACTTGGTTTCATTTATTCCAAGAGTGGAAGAAGATTTTCACTCTTTTCTTTCATAAAAAAAATTCTTCTTTTAAAAAATAATTTCATTTCTTTCAGCTGCATAATAATTATAGAATCATAGAAGCATTTAGGTTGGAAAGTACTCTTAAGATCATTGAGTCCAACCATTAACCTAAGACTACCAAGTCCACCACTAAACCATGTCCCTGTGCACCACATCTACATGGTTTTTAAATACCCTCAGGGATGGTCACTCAACCACTTCCCTGAGCAGCCTGTTCCACGGTTTGACAATCCTTTCAGTGAAGAAATTTTTCCTAATATCCAATCTAAACCTCCCCTGGCGCAACTTGAGGCTGTTTCCTCTCGTCCTATCGCTAGTTACTTGGGAAAAGAGACCAACACCTACCTCTCTACAACCTCCTTTCAGGTAGTTGTAGAGCATGATGAGGTCTCCCCTCAGCCTCCTTTCCTCCAGGCTAAACAACCCCAGTTCCCTCAGCCGCTCCTCATAAGAGTTGTGCTGTAGATCCTTCAACAGCTTCATTGCTGTTTTTTGCATGCACGCCAGCACCTCAACGTCCTTCTTGTAGTGGGGGGCCCAAAACGGAACACAGTATTCGAGGTGCGGCCTCACCAGTGCCGAGTACAGGGGCACGATCACTTCCCTACTCCTGCTGGCCACACTATTTCTGATACAGGCCAGGATGCCATTGGCCTTCTTGGCCGCCTGGGCACACTGCTGGCTCATGTTCAGCCGGCTGTCAACCAACACCCCCAGGTCCTTCTCTGCTGGGCAGCTTTCCAGCCACTCTTCCCCAAGCCTGTGGCATTGCCTGGGGTTGTTGTGACCCAAGTGCAGGACCCAGCACTTGGCCTTGTTGAACCTCATACAGTTGGCCTTGGCCCATCAGTCCAGCCTGTCCAGATCCCTCTGCAGAGCCTTCCTACCCTCGAGCAGATCAACACTCCCGCCCATCTTGGTGTCATCTGCAAACTTACTGAGGGTGCACTCGATCCCCTCATCCAGATCATCGATAAAGATATTGAACAAGACCGGCCCCAGTACTGAGCCCTGGGGAACACCACTTGTGACTGGTCACCAACTGGATTTAACTCCATTCACCACAACTCTTTGGGCCATATAGCAGGTGCTACTTTTTTATTAACTATGTGACAATTATTAACTATGCGATGATTTTGGCTATAACTGCACAAGAATGGGAAATATTAATAGCTACAGTTTTTAGTGCATTTGAAACATCTTCTTGTCATGGTCAGTGTGGTATATGCATTAATGCCAAATGTCCTATTAATTCCAAAAATCACAGTGTGTTGTAACTGGACTAGAATGCAAACACAGTGTAAATGGAAAACTAAAATAATACTGTGAGTCCACCATTTGGACTTAGTTGATTTTTTTCAAGATTTGTACAACAAATTTATAAATACAGGAAAGCAATGTATAAAAAAACCAAAAGGAGTTGCTTCATACTTCTTTCATGAAACATGAAATTCACATGTTCACATACGGTGCATGCATGGATCTGACTGGTTTTTTCTTGCATGTGTAACTCAGTTGACTGCATGTATGTAATCACCCAATAAGAAGCTTAACCGGTATCAGGTTATTGTCTGGTTTGTTTGTGCTGCAGTGACGAACTTAGTCCAATGCAGGCCAATGGAGTGAAAATCTGAGAAAAACAGATTATAAAGCGATAACATTTAGGGGCAGTTTATAACAGTTCTGTAACCAGCACACACTGGAGTGGGGCAGTGTTGGGGAAGATGGGATGCAGGGAGAAAGGTTTTACTTTTGCACTGGCAAAGTAAAACCCGGGGAAGCATCCAAGAGAGTCAGCAGCATTAAACCTGGAGATCCAGATCACCACCTTCAAAAAGCAATGTTTGGATTGCTTGATGGAGAGTCCAGGAGGCAGAGAGGGGTAAGAAATACTACTTTTTGTAGAAAACCTTGTAAAAAGACATTTCAAAAAAGTGAACAGAAGGCTTGGATTAAGAGTCTAAAATAAATCTTTTTATGACTTTGTCGTGGTTTAACCCCAGCTGGCAACTAAGCACCACACAGCTGCTCACTTACTCCCCCCCAGTGGGATGGGGGAGAGAATGAGAAGGGTAAAAGTGAGAAAACTTGTGGGTTGAGATAAAGACAGTTTAATAGGCAAAGCAAAAGCCGTGCACTCAAGTGAAGCAAAACAAGGAATTCATTCACTATTTCCCATCGGCAGGCAGGTGCTCAGCCATCTCCAGGAAAGCAGGGCTCCATCACGTGTAAAGGTTACTTGGGAAGACAAACGCCATCACCCCAAACATCCCCCCCAAACCTTCTTCTTCCCCCAGATTTATAAACTGAGCATGATGTCATACGGTACGGAATATCCTTTTGGTCAGTTGGGGTCAGCTGTCCCAGCTGTGTCCCCTCCAAACTTCTTGTGCACCCCCAGCCTACTCGCTGGTGGGGGTGGTGTAAGAAGCAGAAAAGGCCTTGACTCTATGTCAGCACTGCTCAGCAACAACTAAAACATCAGTGTGTTATCA
Organism: Aptenodytes forsteri; assembly: GCF_000699145.1. Taxonomy (NCBI): domain Eukaryota; kingdom Metazoa; phylum Chordata; class Aves; order Sphenisciformes; family Spheniscidae; genus Aptenodytes; species Aptenodytes forsteri. The sequence goes on from NW_008795939.1 coordinate 4,432,106, forward strand.
ACATTATTCTCATACTAAATCCAAAATACAGCACTGTACCAGCTACTGTGAAGAAAATTAACTCAATCCCGGCTGAAACCAGGACAGACTTTCATTGTGGAAAGTACTTTCTTGTTTTGGCTTAGCTTAATTTTATAGCAGAACATGTTTGTGGTGAACTTTTGTGTTCAGCTACAGATGCAAAATGTGTTCATATCTGCTATGGAGGATTTTTTATGTGTTAATGGTTATTTTCATATTATCCCCTTAAATTTCTAACTTACTGCTTCACTGTAAAAAAAAAAACCAAACAACCTACAATTTGGAATCTTCATGTTCTGCAGCCTAACTGCACGTAATTAGTAAGTGAAAGCACAGGTTTTCTACAGGTTTTGATTTCAGTAATTTTTCATGAACAAGCTCCAATGCTTGAATTACCTAGTGATAGACGTCATGATAGAAGGTTTCCTGCTTAAGTCCAGAATATGATATGCTGACCTTGGGAGATTGGTACATGTCCAGTTTATTGGTTCTGGCTGCTTTTATGGTACTGGTCCAACACTGACAGCTGAGTTTATGAGGAAGCTGCCATCTGCTGTTAGGACTGCCTTATATCTCCTGGCAGTGCAACAAGATTTTAAATCCCCAGGACATGGATTTAAAAGGGACTCTCAGACACTGGTTTCCTGAAGCTGAAAGAATCTGTTTTCTCTGACTTATTTGAAAGGACTGAAATTTAAGAGTAAAATTTTTTGAGAATCAAAATGAAAGAATGAGATGTGAGCACTGAGCCTGAAAATCTCTGAAGGACTCTAAGTGGCTTGGAAAATAAAGAAGGCTCAGTCAGTGTCAAAGTTAGCTGAAATACATAAAGATCAGACTCCAAAATCCAGAATAGAAATGTGATCCAGACGCACAGAATTGAGAATAAGGGATCTAGAGCCTTAAAAATACACTGACTCGATCTCCGAGGAACACTTTGAAGTGGTGAATAGGTGGGATGTGTGGCTGGGGTGGTGGCTGGGTATTTTATCTTTTTTATCTGAATCTGTGCATGCCTTGTGCCACAGGGAAAATAAAAAAAAAAGAGTGATTGTATTGGGATTCATGTCATTGTGTGTAACTTCTTGCTTCTGCCTACCTGTGTCTTTGAAGGAGAAAATAGGATCTCAGATGGTGGGAAAAAGCATGCTGAACTCCTGGGGAGGTCAGATGAACTGGCACTGGTCCTGATGCCTCACCAGCTGGGTTTAGGTGTGAGCACTCAGAAAGTGAGAGTGCTCAGAGGGCTCTCAAAGAGGGAAAGCTCTCAGAGAGGGAAAGCTAAATTTAGTATCTCAATTTTGCACCGTCTTGGGAAGCATAGAAACAAAAGGCTGTTCAGAGCCTTAGTACTGCAAGCTAAAGAGACTGGTGCAGTGGGTGTCTAGTGGGGTAAGGTTTTCATAGGTTTTCAAATTATCATGAAGATCACCCTAAGCATTTGCAGTTACTAAAAATACACAATATTTTTAAAGATGTTGAGATTTTTAACCATGAGTTAAGAGAAATTATGACATAAGTAATAGCCTTTTTCACACTTAATTTTAATTCTCCTTTATCACAGCTACACCACTATTCTGCCAATGTCATTGTCAGATTTTGCAGTTTAACACAATCTTTTTGCTTGCTTACATAAAATATGTGAGCAGAAGTTATAAACATGATAATTAATTTTACTCAGTGAAATTATCTGTTGTGATTCTGGAGAGACTTGCTTAACATTTTCCCAATAGTGTACCTTTTCCCAAGTGCTTAGTGCTTAACCTCTTGCATCACAATTAACATTTTCCCAATAGTGTACCTTTTCCCAAGTGCTTAGTGTAATACCTAATATAATATAAAATGCTTTGCAATCACCTAGTGTGATGACAAAATAGTTATACAGTCTTGTGCATACACTGACAGCTAAGAATTCTTACTCTATTTTCCAGTGTTTTAGATCAGGACATTTAGCCTTTAGGGCACATTTTTTCAATAGAGACACACATGAAAGTCATAAATGAAAGTTAGATGAAATGGAGGAAATAGTAGTATACTCTTGATCTCATCTGTTTATTGTTTTAATCCATGGACTTTATGCCTTTTTAAAACAATTTAAAAATCTTTTTTTCATATTTGTATCACCAGGGTATTATTTAACTTCCATATCTTTATAAGCAAAATTTTAGACTTTGGGGACCACTGAAGTTACACTTCTAAGAAATGATTCCGAGAATGGTACAGGTAGAGATGATATACACAGAAATTCTGAAGAGTTGAATTAAATCTAGTCTTGAGAAAGGTAGACACAGGGGAACCAAGGTTCTAGTGTATACATATCTCCAAAATAAAAAATGATAATAAATTTCCCTTAGGTAGCTGGACAACAATTTATATTAGGTGGAACCAGGAGGAATAACAGTTTGTGAGCGGCACAAACAGGCAGCAGCTGAACTGCAAAAGAAAGTCACTGCGACTGAAAATATTTTATAACATTAACTGGATGTAGGCAGATCTCAGAGCTCCAAATGAATTTGGATTAGAGCAGATGACTGAAGTTGCTTGTTCTGTTTGTACTACATATGATTAGTCTTCTGTGAAATTCAAAATCTCAGAGCTTTTCTTTCTAAACATTACTACGAGAACAAGATTGTACAAAACTCTATGAGGAGTTAGAAGACATAAAAAATTACATTGCTATGGTAGAGATAATATCAAATTTACCATAGCATCATCTATATCTCTCTTTTGCCCTCATTTTCCAGGGAAGCCCAGCTTTTTGTTGAAAAGTTTGAAGGTGCTCTTGGAAAAGGAAAAGGAAAAAAATTCTATGCATACAAAGTGATGATGACCAAGGTAAATTTATTATTTCACTAACTTCACGTAATGCAAATGGGGAGCCTTTTGCAGATTATTGCCAAATATACCCATCTTGCAAAACAGGGTTCTTTGTCTTTCTTTGCATTTTAACACTTAGTTCCACTGCTGTCACATGAAAAGTTTTCTAACGCAAGTTCACAGTTTGATTGAGACTTGTCATCAAAACAAAAAACAACTGTTTTGCAAGAGTTTGCAAAAGTTTAATATCTTGTGAAAGTTAATTTCTCTTGGTGTAGATTGGGTTTTTCTGTGGACTGAATCCAAAGCTCAGTCTTTCCCTTGAGACAGCCCTCTGTAAAGGATCAAAAAGTGTCTTTTTGCCCCACAGCAAAAATACTGTAGGCATCTCCACTAAGCCAAGGCTCTAGGGACACATATATCCTAGGAAGCAATATGGCTCTGTAGGATTGTGACTGAAAGGCTGAACAGTGATTGCTGAGGACCCAGCGTCCACACAATAGGTGTTCTGGTAGGTCTTTTTTGGGCTAAGTCCTGTGTGGTCCCGAAGACTAAATACCCAGTAGCAGTGGATGTGGATTAGCATGCTCCTCAAGTACACTCCTCAAGTACACCTTTTGACTTCATTTTATGCTCTGACACTGCTTTACAGTGCAAATGTAAGAGTGGAAAATTGGGATGGTTTGGGAGATTCACTTCAAAAGCACACTCTTGCCCCAAAATAAAATGCTGATGCAGAATGATACTAAGAATATTTGGCAGGGCTACTTGCTATGACCAGGTTTACCCTTAGTTAGACTGAATTTTCTGCAAGCAGTTGTGTAGTCACATCTCATAATCATTAATGTTCACAAAAATAATTAGGCTTTCAAACTCAGCTGGCACAGGAAGCTCAATTACAGAAGTTATATTTATCCAATAGACAAACTACTGGGTAGAGTAATTGTAATTAAATGACACAGCTTGAGCTGCAGATCTGAATTTTGAATAGCAAAGGAAATAACAAATTCAATTCTCAGAAGCAATTTAAAAAAAATGAATGGCATGAAAGGAAGGGATTATTTAATCATTCTTCTTGTGGAAGAAATAGGGACTTCACACAAAGCCAGTAGGAGACATATTCAGAACAAACAAAAGGAGGTGGTTCTTTGTAAGCTAGTGCTTCTATTGCAGTGGGCTCTGCCAAAGGATACTGTGGATCATTAAGGGGTTACGTTAGCTCAAGGGAAATTGAACACCTGGGCACTGAGGTGATGGTGTCTTTTTAATCTGTGACTCTTTTCAGAAATGGATGAAATTTCAAAGAGATTTTGAGAATTTTAAGACAGCCTGCATACCTTGGGAAATCAAAATTAAGGAGATTGAAAGTAAGTACTTATGGAAGGTAATAAAGAATAATATCTAGTATCATATTCCTGATGCATGCCAAAATGGTAAATTACTTTTTGATACTTTAGAAATATATGTCTGTATTCGATGTGTAGTATAAAATCAATGAGTATTTATTTTTCATTAATATTTATTGAGCTTGATATTATAGCTAGTTGAAAATTTCCTTGTGACAGTGTTAGTCACCTTACAGATAAAAATCCCCAATACACAGGTAACAGTTCAGGAGCCAGTGTTGAAGTTAATCATAGAAAAGTGGAATTGGGATTCAGCTATTGCCTACCTTCATTTTATTTTGTCTGTATTTATACTATAATTATTTCTGTGATGTTTTTTCATCATCTTGAGTCTTATGTAAGAGGTATTTTGGTGTTATTTTTTACATTTTCAACCATATTAAACAACACAGAGAAAACAATAGTGGTCTTGGATGTCTCTGTATTATTTAGGCAAAATATAAACAAAACAGTGTAGTTAGTACTACAGGTATGTTTGAGAGTAGGTTTTTGGCACAAGTCAGTTTTGTATTTCAGTTCCAGTGATGAATTTAAACTGCAGCCCTCTCTTTGAAAGAAATTTGGCTTAACTGCATAGGTACCTGAGTGAGGCTCTGCCACTGATGAAATGCAGATGAAAGTGCAATGGAAACTGATTTTAGAGAAGTTGCCTTTGGAAGAAGCTGTGGGTTGCATCAAAAGGCAATAACCAAAACAGTAGAAGAACAGGAAAATGATAAATTGTGAATTTTGTGGAGTTTTGGACTGCAAAATAACCCTTGAGAAGAACTTATGTCCTTAAAAATATTGTCTACAGACTGCTGAACAGATTACCTACTCACTTGAGGTGGAGTTTAGAAAGAAGCTGCTGCATATGTGTAGTTAAAATCAAACTCAACAGCAAGATGCATTTGGTCTCTTACTGGTCTGGACACATAATGGCCATCTTGAGGATTTGTGAGAGCGACGTTTCTGCAAGTTTCTGTAAAGCAGTAGTCCTGGCACAAGCTGTTCTGTTAGTAGTAACTTCCAACAGACACATCTCTTTCCTTGTAAAATCAGAATGCTAAAACAGAACAGGGTCATTTTTCCAGTCCTGCTTTTATATCTATTTATTTTTTCATTTGAAATGAGTAACATTTTTGCTGTCACCTGGAAGGTCCCAAAATCATAGTGGAATGTAACTTTTCATAATCTCACGAGGTAAGATTGTGATGTTTACTCTTTTTCTATTAATTTTTGTTCTGTTCAGTGTATTGCTAAGGCAAGCTGCAATTGCTTTTACTTGCAGAAACAATCTTCTGTCTGAATATTAGTAATTTAAGAAGTACAGTCAAACCACAATTTGGTCCAAAACTCTATAGTCTAGAATAAGGCTTGATTTCAAGGGAACAGCACTGAAATATTGCTGAAGAAAAGAATTTTAAGTCACAATTTATTTGATTCTGGTTAATCCAAACAGTAGCTCTCAACATGTACCTCATATTAGCGAATTTGTAGTAACAAGATCAAGGTCATCTTAAGGATGATGCTGATAAAGTTGCCAAGTCCCAGAAAAAAAAGGAATTTTAGATATTAAAAAAGGAGAAGTGAGGGAAACTGAAATGGAAAAAAGCTAGTCTGTGTATAAGGGAAGAATAGAGATTAAGATACATTTAGTCACAGAGACCAAAAAACTGCTGCTTCAACTTTTTTTAGAAATCTAATTGTCATCTTAATTTATATGTAAGTATATTATATTTATATGTGCTACATTGGTCATATTGTATCAAGTTTAGTAAAAGGGAAAGAGTTGTCCTCTATTTCTTGGTATTTAACAAACTGTTGGTGCTGAGTCAAGGATTACTCTGCATTCTTCAAATTTCAGGTTAGCAGAGTCAGTAAAAGATCATTTGTAAAACCATTTTTTATATCAAGCTCTGATCAAAATCTCCAGATTTGTCAGAGATCAAATACAGAACATACTGGAGGAGCAGCCACCTTTTCAACAGAGTCAGCTTCAAGCTTGTATACATGAACTTCAGGGAATGAAATGTTCTTAACAATTGCTGTCTTCAGACATGCAGTTGTGTTAAAGAAGCAGAAGAAGCAACTCTGCAAGGCGAGGTGTGTTTCCAGATGGCTCCAAACTGAGTAAGGATCTGATTCCCCTTTGACTCCTAGCACCAATGGCTTTGTCTTTTGGGGCTCAGTTCAGCCCCTTGTAAAATGACAGTTACAGTACTGACTTAAACACATGACACCAGACAATGAACAGAATGTGCCTGATACTGCTGATGAAGAATTTGGCAGAAAAATATCTTTGGTTGCTTAAGACTTTAAATAAGACTTGCTAAATGCAGCACATTGAACACCTTAGAGAATCTTGTTGACACAAACACCACCTTGCATGTAAGCACTGGATCCTTCAGTCCACCCAAAACACTGAGCGGTGGTTGAAGAAAATGGTTGAACACTAGGCTTGGACACCAGGATCAGTGTTTAAAAAGATACTGTTGTTGGAGAGTATTGTTTGTGGTGAGTCCTTAGTCATGTCAGTTCCCATGGTCTGCAGTCTCATGTGGCAAAATACGGTTGCATAAAGGAAATCAGAGGGAGCACTGTCTACATGGCAGCTCATTTTTGGAGGAGACAGTACAGTGAAACAAACAGCAAATGACATCAGGTTGTCTCAGGTAAAGTAGGCTGTTTGGACCACTGTTGGAAATCTGATGATGCAAATTGTGCTGGCTCAGTTCTCCACCATGGAGTTGGGTCTGTACAACTGCTTTCCATGTCACTACACAGTTTAGCATTTTTAAACTAATGTTTCTTTTGTGATAATTTTTCCACTAGAAGACATGCATACACACAGGTAAGTATCTGGTGTATTTCATTCACCAGTTAAACACGTTTGAAAATGAAGTGTTCATGGGTAGCTTCTGCTCCTTCCAACAGATGGGATTACAGCTAGATCAGCAGCCTCTTAGCCCAAAGAAACTAGAGGTAAAACTTTTATATAATCCTCCATGATCACTGCTAATACTATGCTATAAGCTATTTTCTTTCCAAAGGCAGGCACTAAGCACAGAAGTGTAAGTATTAACAGGGTATAAGAAGAGGCCATGTCACTAGCACCTAAAAGAGAGGCAAGAATTTATGAAATTTCAAGTTCTGTTTGAAACTTGCGTGGTCCCAGCTAAAAGAAAGAGTAAGCAGCAGGAGCATGAATGGAACAAAAGCCTGATACTTATGTGCAGGCTACTCTGTATGGGAAACCTCTTCGTTTGGCTAAATATCTCTGTGTGGGGGAATAGTTTATGCTCAGCAAACCTTTACAGTTGTTAGCTTCCAACCAGTTAACTTCTCAGCATGTCATCTCTGTGCTCTTACATGAAGATGATTTGCATTTTCTGATCTCAAAGTGAGCTCTTTATAAAAAAATCCCAAGCAAACAAGGCAGTAGCTGTTTACAGTAGAAAATGGGGGAAGTAAATATAATTCTCTAACTGCTGAGAAACACTAATGTTTATTCTTCAGTCCTTCTAAAAAACTGCATCTGAACAACCAAGCACGACTTGTCCAAAAGAAAACAGTTTCAGAGCACTAACAATGTTTAATGCCCTATAAATTAGCATTAGTACAGGACTATCATGATACCTACTTTGAAATCTAGAGGATCAACAAAGCAAAGGAGGTCAAGCCATATGTTAATAGAATGGCAAAGATCTGTCTTCTTTGTGATGCAGTTCAGGAGTTAACGTGTAATAGAGGCTCTCTTTTAGAAAACCTGATGCTTATACTGTGGTGTTGTTGGGAGTTGGTCCATTCTCAAAAGTAGCCAGGGTTGTAGACAGATTGCAAATGAAAAGTGAATTAAGGTCCTGTATAGTGGCAAAAGATCAGTTAGGTACTACTGGGAAAGATTTCTTTGACTTAAAAAGAAGTACTGCACTGGTAAAACAATGTTAGATGACATACAAAGTTTTCTCTCACGCAAACTGAAGAGGATAGGTAGCCGTGCCACCGTGCCACTGCCAACTGATGCAGAAAATTTAATGGGGAAAGCAACGTTGAAACAAACACACTTTATGAGAACAACAAAACTGCTAAATTCACATAAAGTCGATAGAAATAGTGTAGCTTCAGGAAAAAGGAGGTTAAATGAAGAATATGTTGGACTGGGGCAAGTGGCACACGTGCCTGGCAGTGTTACTGAACTGAAAAGTTCCTTGGACCATTACTTATACACTAGAAAGACCTGGGAAGAAAATGCTCCGTGCTGAGCAAACTCTCTGTATCTGGAGTTGTGTTGGTATGTCTGGGAACTCCCAAGGTGTAAGACACAAGTTTTATCATGCTTTTTTTGTTACCATAGTTTCAGCTTGATGGGAAAATTTAAACAGACTTCAAGAAGATACTTTTGATAAACAAAGGACTCCTTTAGGATAGGTCAGACTGACCTAAGGAGGAGACCAGCTAATGCTATAGCTAAATCTAAGTGCTTCTGTCTGCTTTGAAGATACAATTCTGATTTTATTTCAAGGCCACTTGTAGATACCCAAGAACCACCTTGACCACATCAAGTCAGATAATTCAACAGTCACACTACTGTGCCTTAGATGTGCTACAGAAGAGTATATGAAAAATAAATAAATATTATTGACTATCAGTCATTATTAATATTGGCATGAGAAGACACAGCTCTGTTTTAAACTTTTCATACTGTGTCCTAAACTTGCATTAACCACACATTTAAACTTTATACAGGGATCATTTCTGGTGGGCCTATGGACCAGCAGCAGGGGGATGGTTAATGCTTAGATACTAAAATTCTTGAAAGATTTTTCCTTTCTGTCATAGTTATAACCAACAATGTCATTTAATAATAATAAATAAAAGAATAAAAAATAAAGAGAGTAATAAAAAGAAGAAGAGAAAAGGAAAGTACTAACTACATTTAAGCCTGAGCAAGAAAACTCAACTTTAATCTCTGCTTAGTTTCATAATGCTCCCCACTATAACAAATAGGGCCCTTCTTATCACAGCCCTCTTCAGTTGGGTCTGACTATTCCAGGCTGCCAGCTATCTAGAAAGACCAGGTATCAACATGAAGTGCTGGGCTATCTTAGGTAGGTTCCCTGCATCAAGATGAGAGTCCTTTCTAGTGCAGGGAGCCCAGCTTCAGAATAACAGGCATCAAGCTCTGCTGTGCCACATCCTTGTGTCGGAAATAGGTGAATCTGCTGCTGGGGTTTTGATGTTTAAGAGAGATAGAAGTTGATAAATGTATGAAGTACTTATATTTAGATAAGAGATGCTTCTTTTCCTTACAGAATGGACATTCAGTAATATCCATGCAACAGGACTTTATGGGAAACACACATTGCTGTGCTGGGACAGGGCGAGCCTTTTCATTCCACTGCTGAAATTTGTACTATGCATGCCAGTCTGCATGCCAATGCATAGTATTGTGAGGCTGTGGATGCAGGAAAAGATGGCTAAAGCCTGCTTTAAAGTATTACTCTCTCATTCATACCTGGAACATGTTGCACCCCAGAGTGGATTCAACACACTTGAACTGGTAAAACTTGAACTGGTTTTGTGCACAGCTGGTGCAGGCTGTTTGTACCATTTGCCATGTTCCCTATTGCCCCCTGTTTGGACCTGCCCACTGTGGAAATGTAGTTAAGGGCATCTGTAGCTAAATTATCCTTATCTTCAGCTAAACTTTTCACGTATCAGAGGTTGCTGTTCTTGCCTCATTGGTGAAAAAGAATAAAGTCTATGTGCAGTCTGTGCGTTGTGACTTGCAGTAACTATACTGATGCATGTAATTCCAATGCAGTGCCTTAATGCAGATGTTCCAGATGGATGCATGGCAGTGATTTCATCAGGATAAGTGATACAAGAGCTATAACTCAATGCATGAAAAGAAGCCATTCCAAAAAGAATGGGGATATTAGGATTCGAGCAAAAGAATTACATGGCATGGAGAGGTCTACAGTATCAAAAGTGTCTAGAAATCAGAAATCTTCCTAATTTCCCGCACTTCATTTTTTTAAGTCCATAGCATCCCCAAAGGCTGCAGCTGGGTTGTAATTGGGTAATTAGCATACCGCAGCCAGATTGACTAACTCAAGGTCTCTTGCTTTATGCCTCTACCCAGACTTCCCACTATGTAGGCAACTGCTAGGATTGGGTACTTCTTAATGCAAAATTTCAAAATTGTGGTTTCATTCTGAACAGTGAATAAAGCAGATTTTGATAAGCTGAAATTCTTGGCAGAATGGCTTGCTCCTCCCTTTGCACAGCCCTGATACCAGTCGGTCTCTGTTTATACTCTGGGGTTATACCACTTCAAGTGTATTAAATTTTCTACCAATTTTATTGTTATAGTAAAATGTGCATATATATGCTACAAATAGCATGTTAACCATGTTAACCTCGTTTTACAGAATGTAAGAATCTGTTACAAGGCTTGCAAAAGCAGTGTAGAAATACCAATGTAAAGTCCTCTAAACAGAGAGATTTGCTTCTCATTATTTGCCATCAGGGTGCATCAGAATGCTTAACTAGACTGTGTGTGGAAAAACCTGTTGAAAGGCAACTTTCTTTTCCTGTGAATGACTGGTAATGGAACTGAAATCTGGTGTTTTGCTAATTCTGACAGACAGATGAGCACAACTGCCAGCTGTCAGCAGAACTGTGCTGCAGCAAGCTGGGGTTGAATTTGAACTGTTATTTCTGTTTGGCCTGACTTGCAGAGTGTTGGTCAAATCAGGCCCTTAGTGCTCACTGCTTCCCCTGCAGCCTCATCTTCTTCGCACAGGTCTGGGTCAGGGGTCTAGAGTGGATGGAGTCCAAGGTTTCATCTGTGCACCTGGTGATGGGACTGCCTCCTCACCTGGCTGCAGGTGGAACACATATATAGCAAAGTAAGAGAAAGAAAAGGTACAAACACTTGCAGATCTTTTTGTTCTTCCCTGGTGAACAACTCTGGTGAACACTCCAATAACAGCACTTACAAGTGTTTTGTGCCCTTGGAAAGACGATCCCCACTGGCTAATTCTGTGCTGCTTCCTATTAAAACTGGGCTGGTGGGGGCTTAACATGTCAAGAATGCTTAAAATCCAAACCACAAAAAAAAAAAAAAAAAAGAAGAAAAAAAAAAGTGTGATTTGCTTTGAATCCTGCCACTAGAAAATTTAGTATTAGTAAATATCACAGCTCTTACATGACCCTATAAATAATACTTTCATATTTTTTGTTTCTGTTTTCTCTGCCAAGTCAGTGAATGCTAGTATGCAATCTGGAAAAAAGTTATTAGAGTTATGGTAATAAAGAAAATGAAAAGCCTCCCCTGATTTTATTTATTTTGAATAAAATTTGAGCATCTTCTTCTTAAGGTAAAATAACATAAGAGGCCTAACTTATCTGCCCTTTTTTCACATCTCATGTTTTCATAGGTCACTTTGGCTCATCAGTAGCATCTTATTTCATATTCTTGCGCTGGATGTATGGAGTAAACATGATTCTTTTCGGACTGACCTTTGGACTTGTAATGGTGCCTGAGGTGGGAATCTTTCAAATTATCATTGAGAATTATTGCGTGAATTTCTGTCTTTGCAGTAAGATTTCATAGGACTGGACCTTTAAATAAATTTGTAATCTCTTTATGCTCCATTTAAAAGTTTTAAGGTGTACTAAGGCTGTAAAAATATACTTTCTTTGCGGACAGTTGTCTCTACAGAGAGATGTCTTGAAATAGACACAACAGAAAAATGTATAGGGTTGTGTCTTGAAAGTGTTTTCCCATGGCCTGGTATGGTGCTAAACTCTTTTTTTTTATGGAGAACTGAGAGGAACTGAGACTAAGAAGCAGCTACATGGAGTATCTTGACTAAAATGTGCATTGCAATAGAAAGATACATTCAGGCTTCTAAGGCACCATAGATCCTTTTCAGTTGCCTTAATACTCACATACTGATAAGGCGCAACAGGACTGTAAAGTCATGAGAGAAGCCCGTCATGTTTTGCGCTGCGTGCAGCATCACTGTTAATAACGTTGCTCAGAGCAGATGTAATTCAGGCAGAAATCACTTCTGTGAAATGTAATATTCTTCTAGTTCCTTTGAGCCACCATATTGTCTTCCTAAAAAGAGGGCTTATATGGAATTAAAAGTATTGTGCCATCTCCCTGATTTCACTATTCCACATCCTCTTACTTATCTTCTAGTAAGCAGATGGGAAAGAGTCAGGTAGGGATTTCCAACAGCTTCCTAGTACAACATTTCAATAGCATGACCCATCTTCTGTTGAAGCCAAAACAGAGAAAATGCCCAACAGTTTTCAGGGTAAAGCCTGGAAAGGACCCCATGAAGACATATACTGTGGCTGAGCAAGAACCTCGCCAGCAGCAGTGGGGCTCAGAATCCAAAACCTGAATCCCTAACATCTTCCCATACATTTCAATTAAAAACCCAATAAAATCCATAATGCAAGAAAAATTAATCTTCTGGTCTTGTCTGTGTAACAAACACCACTCATTAGAGGAATTTGGATTTCTGTGTTGCCTTTGAATGTAAGAGGCACAGTGACAATCCATTGATACTAGTGGAACATCACTGTAAATTTAGAAAATATCATTAATGCATACTTTAAGCATAGTTTCAATCATTAATGTGAGCAGCAATGAAAAGAATTGGAGAAGTAGGTCATCGTCACTAAGGAGTTTAGGAGCATAAAACAAGTCTTCCTAAAAAATGACAGACCACTGTCCCTTCCCTTTGTTGGTATTGAGCTTTAAAATGTAAATTGCTTTAATTTTTTGGTTCCAGGCTTTGATGGGGAAGCCATATGGCTCTTTACCTAGAAAAACTGTCCCAAGAGCTGAAGAAGCAAGTGCTATGAACTTTGCTACTCTCTGGGATTTTAGTGTAAGTGCATAAACTTGCAATATTGCATATTCACATGACTGATTATTACAGGCTTTTATTTTATTATTTAATATTCAGAGATTTAATATGAAATATTTCAGGAGCAAATGGCAATAGAATTAGTTTACATTTTTTTTCCACAAGTTTTGAGTATAGATGTTTCCTTCAGACAAAACATACAACGAAGCTTAATGTCCACACGCATATTTCAGTATGTGTAGCGATCCAAAGACACATGGGAAAAAGTCTCAAAGCTGGATTCACATCCCTGGGTACTGACTTTCCATTTCTTATGGGTGAATTTGGTTGTCTGTTTTTATATGATTGAGGTTCTGAATTTGAGGATACAGCATGAATTAGACAAAAAGAAAAGAAATTCCAATAATGTGCTCTGTAGGCTTTTCCTAAAACAATGCAATTTTTAGTTGTTCTGTCTTACGGAATATGCAGCTATTTTAGCTGAATTGAGAAGCATGTCTTAATTCTTTACCATTGATGTGATGCCCAGTCTAGCCTGCGGATCTACACCTCCTGTACTGGCAAGCTAATGGTATATTCCTAAATACGTCATACTGCTTTTTGTTCCTGAAAACAACAGTTTTATCTAATTTTGCATGTGGCATGTCTCTGTTGTCAGCCTCTTCACATAAAGATGATACAGCTTTGCATAAAGTCAGCTGATGATAAATTTGGTATCACAATACGTTGCTTAGAAGGCTGTTAGGTTTCTCTATGGTGTGCAATCAATGTTGTCAAAAGGTACTCTTCAACTGTGAAAGGGTGCAACCATCTAGTTAAGGTTTTCCTTCAGATTAATGGAAGCAGCATCCATTGAACTAACTGTGATTTCTCCCTCATTCTGCTGTGCTCTTTTTGTTCTGTGAGAAGTACTAAGACTTTTAAAGATTATGCGTATACCTATCCTTTAGCACTTGAGGTTTTTTAGCAGCAGCAAGCATGAATATGGTATTAGAAGCAGATGCATTTCTTGGAAAAATAAACTCAGGCGCAGGTTTCTCCAGTTTACAGCTCAGCCTCTCCAGCTGTCTGCAGAATGACTCATCTAAAGGTGGCCTCTCCGTGTAGGTTTGACCCACGTGAGGTCCTGTTCCACCTGTACCAGTGGGGAGAACTGTGCAGGCTGTGGAGCTCTACACAGGCAATCCCAGGAGGGGCACAGGCAGATTTTCATACCTGTCCCCTTTCCAACAGAAGGCCAGCTCTGATCTCTCCTGAAAAAACATAAAAAGGGTATGGTGTCTGCTGCTTATTGATATTGCCATGTTTTAGTACGGTTAAGGTGTGGAGAGGTCCCTAATCTTGTGACATGCAGGTCTGAAACAGGATCCCTTGGTTTGTGGCTCAATACCTTCATGTGGAGACTCAGATGATGCCAGATTTTGGTCCTTTATTTAGCTTCCTTGGCTCTATTTTCAATCTTCAGCTATCAGTGGAGGAAGAATCAGGTTGTAAGGTGACAGAACATTGGAAAAAACTTGACTGGATATACACATTTTCGCATTTACAAGTAAATCTTTCAGGCTTATTAACTGTAGACAACCAAATTTAAATAAAATAATATAATAATAGGTAGAAATTACAATGCTTGTCTGTCTTTTGACTATAAAGGTATGTAAAGTGAACAGATTACTTCTGCTTTATTTTGCCACATAAATTGATGGACCCTCCTTAGATACAAAAAGAGAGAAAGGTCTTTCTAAAAAGCCATGTATGTAACATTTTGCAATGAGTTATATATTTGAGTGACAGGAAGAATACATCTAGACATGGACCTGGGAAGTTAGATAATGATGACAACATTATATAATGAGAAATTAAAACATCAGATATTGGAGAAAAAGGAGTCAGAGTAACTTGGAGATTTTGTAAAGAGAATAGAGGCTGGGAAAGCTTTATACAGCAAATGGGAACAAAGTTTTTAAAAGAAACGTATTTGAAAAAAGATGAATGAAGACAGATGGTGAAAAGAGAAGGGAAAGTTATAATAACTGTCGGAAACAGGATCTGGCAGCTCTGAAGAAGAAAGTATAGTAAATAACAGAGTAGCAGTTAACACAAGGAGCAAATGCAAAGGTAATAAACATGGAATAGGGCAGTGAAAGAGATGGATCCCCTGAAATACTGAGGGGAAGAAAGAATTTTCTCGAGGCACGTCAGTAGGCAATGCAGTAGGCAGTGCAATAGGCAAAGCCCAGGAAACAACGTACTGAATGACACACAGTGGAGGAATTATCTCTGACTTTGCAGAACACGGTGACTTAAAAAGCATTTTCATACTCTGAGGGATCCAAAAGGCACTCCAGAGCCACGTTAGGCTGTATTGAAACCTGGGCTGAGATGGAATTATAAGATGTTTTAATGAGCAAAAAGATACGAAAGACATACTATTGAATTTGAATGTGTCCTGACTGGTGTAGTTTTTTTACTAGTAATTAGTAATAAATGTGTTCTATAACAATATTTCCCTTATCAGAGAAGAACACACATATCTGTTATGTGTAGGCACATCTCTCAAAGCTAGCCTGGCATGAAAAAAAAAGAGATATGTTGATTACCAAATAAAGACATTTTGAATAATATTTCTGTTTATCATATATTAATATTTCATTTTCAGCTTAGAATTGCAAATTAGGTTTTCCAGGTAACACTGTGACTCATTTCATATATAGTAAGAGTTACAATAAATTAAGTGCATGTTTTGCAATAATATATGAGAAAGATGTTATTTATTTTAAGTAAAATGAGCCACTGAAAAGCAGAAGGGAAGTAAATGTCTTTTTTAATTCAGAAAACTGCCAGCTTACTGTATTAGTGTCAAAACAATGCATGGTCTATCCACCAATTACACGGTAAAATATGCTGTATTTGACTTGAAGTCATTACATCCAGCTGGAGATTTGCCACTGCTGTGCATGTGCTGAGCTCTCCTTGTAAAGGCTCTGGACACAGTCTTCTTCTAGAAGGCAAGTTCTTGCTCTAACCTGAGGATTATCAGGAACCTTTAGCTATTTAGATAATTTTAGACACCAGCAATGGCTTACAGTTAATGTACTAGTAAATTATTTTGACAAATCAGCAATCCGACCCGTAGAAGAGGGGGTAATTCTCATTAAGATTTTTAGGAAAGGAGATACACTTTGAATTGCTGAGAAGGAAGGTATACTTACATTACACTTTTTATAGCCTTGGAGTGTAAGTGTTAAGAAACCCTGCACACTGAATAATCATCCATAAAATGCAACTAAGTATTCGTTAATGTATATTGAATGATCACTCAATAAACTGCAGGCAACATTGCTAGACAGAGAAGGCATATGAGAATTTTATATCAAATAGGCTATGCAAGTAGAATTTAGAAAATTAAGTTAAAAATTTGGCATTTTATATGCAACTAATTTGTAAAACAAATTTTGTAAACCGAAAGGTTTTTGTCTTTATAACAAGAAGTATGTGGATGAAAAAGTTTTGGCTCATTAAATCATAGATGGAATGCCCATGAAGAGTTTTAAAGATAAAAGATTTGAAAGTTGACATGAAATATTCTAAGTCTTTCTAAATGAAAGGAGAGATTTTCCATCCTGAGAGATTTATTATAGTGATGCTTACAACTGTTTTGAATGCATTGAAATGAATGTTTCAGTACATTGCTATTGGTACAATTTCTGATTATGTGCATATTTAACAGATGTGATATTACAATTTTTTGCTGACTTTTCAGGGCTTTGCACAGTATTCTGTACTCTTTTATGGTTATTACAATAACCAGAGGACAATTGGATGGCTCAAGTTCAGGATGCCTCTTTCATATTTCCTTGTTGGAGTTGGGACTATCGGCTACAGCTTTATGATTGTTACTCGAACGTAAGTTCTCCTTGGCTCTGGAATAAAGTACATTCAAAAAGGCAGATAATTCCACTATTCACCACTGAGACTATCTTTTTAAAAATATGGTAATTGTAAGGGCAGGACGATGCAAGATCAAATGCAAGGTCAAAGTCATGTCAGACTCGTTCAGCCTGTATTTATTTATCTATTGTTCTGCACCAGCAGCTGTGTTGCAGTGTTGTGGAAGTAGGAAAAAATCTTTACTGAAATAACATAACACTTCCCCCCTGCAACTTCAAAATGAAAAATGAATGCATAAAGCAAGGAACAGAGCTGTCAGCCCATCTTTTCATAATACTCTGCATCTAGCAGAATGTCAGCTAACATTCAGGAAATTCAGTTCTTCTACCTTCAATGATACCTTATGTGAGTTAAATTCTTTTACGAAGGAAAAAGACAAGAAAGAAAGAAACATATGGCATATAATTCTGTGTGTAAGTCACAGTCAGCAGTAAATGATTCTCAGCAAGACTATAGTGGTTAGGTCACATTTGCACAGTGGTGTAGAGGAATTAATGCTACTGGCCATAGTAAGGGTTTAACGTTCTGTGGAATGCAAAATAATCTCAAGCAGTGTGAAAACTATGCTTAATATAACATTAAGAACATAATGTTGAAACAGTAGGAAGCATAGGGGTAAGTGAAACAGGGCCTGGGCACTACAACTGGTGATATATTAGCCTTTTGGCTCTCAAATTCTGGACTTGAATTTTGTCTTAGGATCAGAATTTAAATGAAGTGAAATTATTATTTTATAGCCAAATTCACTATTGGAATAAAATGTGATAATTCTGATAGTTTCTAAAGAGACAGGCCGCCAATTAATATAACCTTTAATACTCTTGATTCAAGCAAGGTGACCACCTACCACAATAATACAGTTAGCTATAGTGGCTACTTTAAAAGATGTCTACGGTGAAAAAAATCAGAGCATTCTGGGTCAATATTCGAGGACATTTGTGAATATAGAGAAAACTGCAGTTAATCTATTTCCACTGTTTTGTGCTGAAGTCAGTATTTTTCACTTGCATGAGCACTAAATTAATTCATGTTCTGTTTTTCAAATATTACATGGTTTCCTGCATAGAGCAAGAAGCATTTCAGAAGGAAAAAAAAAAGTCTTCAGTTACATATATGTATTTTTGGAGGAGAAACAGACTACTACAATAAAAAAGTAATTGGTTTAGCTCAAAAATATCTTTTAAAATATTTTTTGATAGTGTAGCTGTGAAGATTAGAAAAGTCTTAGTCTCAGACAATTGTATTTCAATGATTGTCACCCAGACCAAAAAAAAAAAAAATTCCTTCTAGCAGAAAATCCCTGTGGCCCCAACAAAAAAATATCCTTGAGGAAAAAATACATTGTATGTGCTAACTTCTCATCTGGCCATGTGCCACTAATGCTGATCAATATTTAGGTAATCTTATGAGCAGTTCTTGCAGTCTTCTGCTCTTTGCTCTTTCTCCAGAAAGCAACACAATGGGCACAGAAATGAAAAGCGGTGTAACAGGAGGTTACATTGCTCTTGACTGAGATCTGGAAAAGGGAATGTCTAAGTGAAAGGGATAGTGAGGATTATAAGCACTATTATTCTATTTAGGGGAAATATTTAGATTTAGGGCTCCTCTCCACAGCTCTTCCAGTGCATAACATAAAATGGAAACATTTCTGGTCTCACAGAAATGATATCCTAACCACAAGACTGTTCACTATTTCATTAGGAACTCTTGAGAAGGAATTATCTTAGTCTAGAAACCAGCAGCAGGGCAGATCCTACCAAGAACCTTTCATGATCTCTGTACCTTCTGTATATGAGCAGTAAAACAAAAAAACCCAACCCCGGTATTGGTTTATGACAGCTCAGAAGGATTTTCTGTATTATTTACTTACTATTCTCTTCCTAGATTTGAGAGAATGTATTTTACTGGACTGTTAAAAATGTGGTATGTAGAATGTATTGATATTAATAACATAATTTTGCTATGTTAGTGAGCTTTAAAACAGGCATTGCCTTTTCCTGACCAAGAAATCAATACAATACTGAAGGCTAAATGGTTTGTACCCTACCAATATACTCCATCCTTGTGCTTAATGGTTTGAATTAAGTGATAAAGTAAGCAGAAGCAAGACCACTATTATTACATGAATGACGACACTTTGAAATAGAGAATTTAGTAGTCAAGATTAAGTCAGAAGAAATAATTTTATGTTTCTGGATACTGTTATAAATCTTGTTTATAAGTGCATAGGAGATGAAAGGGAATATAGAAATCTGTATTAGTGATAGTTTTGTATGGTATAACCAGGTTTTGTTCTGGCTTGTTATGTTAGAATTCTTTTTTTCTCTTTGTGAAGTTCTATTGTAGTTCAGGATGCTCTGCAGCTTTCTGTTTGAAAGATCTTCTTGATATCATTTTCCTATTGAATTTCTTATCCAGCAGAGTTTCTCTGAGGTGTTAATGAAATAAATTCATTCTTTCTCATCAAAACGTGTGTTGTGAGCTCATAAATTGTTTAAATATGAAAATTTCCAGCCTTCTCTCTTGTTTCAGACTGAACTTTCCAGATTTAGTATAACATGACTGACTGCGATAATAATACAGTTTTTTTCAGAATAATGTTAGAATTTATGAACAATTTAAAAGTCATGCTCACATAGCAGAACTAGTTCTAACAAGGTCTTCCTGTGTCTTTCTGGCTTTTGTAGAATGGCAAGTAATGTAAATGAAGACGGTGGTGGGGATGATACTAGTTTTAATTTCAGCTGGAAAATGTTCACAAGCTGGGACTACCTGATTGGCAATCCTGAGACAGCAGATAACAAGTTTGCCTCCATCACAACAAGCTTTAAGGTAAAATAGAGCTCACTAAGGAGAGGTAACCTGATTTGTCTTTCACACTGGTGTGAATCAGATGGAACTAACATCAAGTATTAGCTGTGCCTGGGGCCTAGAAGCTTAAACTAGAATTGGCAGCTCTATACCTTTCTGACTCTGGGTCTTTGTGCCTTGCCATCTTAATTTTTTCCTTTTGGTTGTGGAAGAAAAAGCATTAATGGCATCTTTTGTGTCCTCTGTGACTGCAGTACTAGTTTTAGAAAAATGATTCTACTGTAAAAATATTTTCCTTTTTCTCATCTCTGATGTCTTCCAGTTTCCACGGTGCTTATCTGAAAATTTTTTTTAAAATGCTGGTGACATTTTGCCAGCTTCACATTATCATCTTCTCTTGCTACACTGAAGAGATACCATAAGGCTTTAAACTAAAGGGGGGGAGATATAGACTAGATATAAGGAAGAAATTTTTTACGCTGAGGGTGGTGAAGCACTGGCACAGGTTGCCCAGAGAGGTGGTGGATGCCCCATCCCTGGAAAGGGGTGTTGGACTAGATGACCTTTAGAGGTCCCTTCCAGCCCAAACTATTCTATGATTCTATGATTCTAAGATAAAGCAATAGGATCGTCTATAAAGGGCTATTCATCACGTCAGAAGAATTGGCCTCAGAATTTTGAACGTGTATTTGCTCAGTAACCTCAAAAGGTTACTTTCCTTGCATAATATAAAGGTTTTATTTTCAAATTAATTATGAAATATAGCCCAGTTCACAAGGTGTTCTTAGGCCTCTTTGCAGTTTATAGGGTATGTTGATTTCAAGAGTCATTGTATGAGGAATCTGGGGCAGGATGCGAGATGCACCACTGTGAAAACAGTGAAGGGGATATATTCTATCTGTTGAATGTTAAAGAATGTGTTTCTGCACTGGGGTCACTGGGACACACCAGTGCAGCATGTAAAGGAAAATTTAATTTTCAATGTAATAATGTACAGAGAATACACTGGCAAGGTGTTACCAGGTAATGAACAAGATGCTAGACTTACAGTCACACTGACAACATACAGCATGGGAGCTGGAGGACCAAGCACTAGCTGCGCTATCCAATCACACACAGAACCCTTCCTTTCTGCAGTGGTGATATAGCCAATATACCACCTCACCCTGCCCACCCTCCCAACTGCAGGCATAAAAGATAACTACATTCAAAGTCAGTAGAAAGAAAAGGTCCCAGGAAAACAAATACTGAAGAAATACTGACTGAAAGCACTGAAACTGTGAGCGCTTTCCCTGCCCGCCTACTAAGGTCAGTTGCTGAAAGCTATTTGAAGAATACAAATCTGTTGAGACAGAGACTTAATTTTGAGAAATAAACTCATGAAGCTTTACTGTGATCTTTGCAAACGAACAAGGAACCTCAGAGAGGAAAGGTGAAGGCTTGGGTGAGGTCATGGGAATTTTGCTCAAGAGCTGCTGCACTCTCCTTTCATTTATGTAACAAACACAATTCATAAGAAAAGCAGAGCCATGCAGAGTAACTATTACAATGCAGGAGTTCAGCTTCCCCTCTAGGCAACTGATCTCTATACCAAAGTGAGAAGCTGTAGCCAAACTCCTTTTTCAAGAGGACACTTCAGAGCAAAAGCTCTTTCTGATGGCAAAAGTAGGAGCTGCAGATTATAGTTACACCAGAGTCTTAATATTTATCAGTCCTGGCCACGGGTAAATGTGGGGCAAACGTTTTATTCTGTAGTTTGAAGCTGTGCACAGTTTGCCTTTTTTGGGATTCCTACATCTAAACTGTTGTTTCATTCCTTCTGAATTACTGACTTTCAGAATAAAACTTTTTGCTCTTTTCTCACAAATGCACATTTTTAAAGTGTGACAGTTCCTTTTCTGGCAGCTAATCACACGTTTATCCTGCTGGGTCACTCAGCCTCATAGCACCTTGCAAGCTGACAGAACATGCTGGTTTCTTTTTGGCACACAAGTGCAGGTGTAGTGATACTCAGTGGGGACACACTCAATAGAAGAAAGCAAACTCTGGGGAGCCAAAACCCCAAGGTCTGCCCGGGTCCAAAACAGATTGTCTGAGAAAATATAAGCTCATCTCAAAACATGATGTGTGCAGTCACATCTTTGTAATTTGTTTAACTGACTTCTAACAACTGGGGAAGCAATGTGGGGTCTTGACCATTAAAGTACTCATAATATTCTTTTCTTTCTAACAAGTGCAGGAAGCTATCGTGGAGGAGCAGGAGAGCCGAAAAGAGGAAAATATTCACTTGACTAGGTTCCTGAGGGTTCTTGCTAACTTCTTAGCCCTATGCACGCTTGCTGGGAGTGGCTACCTCATCTTTTTTGTTGTCAGAAGATCCCAGCAATTTGCCCTGGAAGGTCTGGAGAACTACGGGTGGTGGGAAAGAAATGAAGTTCGTGCTAGCACATTTCTAAAATAGATGTGGTTTGAAACTGTGTTCCTCTACTCTGCATGTTGCCTTTCTTTCCTGAGAATTTAAATACTCTGAATGTGGGTGGTAAATGTCTAACAAAAGAATTGTTCTTGTCTCTCTGCTTCCTGCTTCATTAAAATGATTATTCCTTGGCTGGTTCTTTCAAATGTCCCTTTGTATTTAGTTTTCACTTGAGGCCTTTACCTTTCCTACTCTGTGCTCTTAAGGTTGTTTTCCAGCCACTCTACGGACTCACAAGATCTCTTCAAGGACCCCACTCTCCTGTTGCTTTCCTCCTGAGACTGGCCCAAGCAAAGTGGCTGGTGTGTGGGCCTATCTAACGTTACTTGGGGCCTGATGGATACAACTCTGCAGTGTAGCAACAGGATGAAACTCATGCCTTCCAGTTCCAGCTGCCCAGTCCAAGAGTCCAATACCATTTTTTTGTGCCTAATCTGCTTTCTTCTAGAGCAGATGCAGCCCTGCCTGATAGAGGTGTATAATGATAGTGATTGTGTTTGCTATAACAGTGTGCAGTAACCACCTGAAGTCAGTGTTGCTATATGAAAACCTGGGCAGGTTTACTTTCTTAGCAACATACGCACTGCTGTGTATGTTGTAAAACTAGCTGTTTGTTACTTAAAGCTCATCTTCTGAGCTGGAGTATAAAGTAGATACTTGATTTAAGGTAAGGCAAAAAGATGCTAGCTTCACAAAAATGCTGGGATGGGTGACGATGGAATGAGGAAAGTCAATCCTTAATTTTCAACACCAAAACCTGACTGAGAAAGTAACATAAAAAACTCCAGCAATCCACCTCTGGAATCCAGAGAAATGGGGCTGCTGAGATTGGGTTAAGTTACTTGATAAAAGTTACTACATTTTGATGTCATAGGAAAGAAAACTCATGTACAAAACTGCTTGGCTTAAAGCAACACAAGCTCTAAGTGTGACAACAGACTAGCAGATGGAGACAATTCAGGAGGAACTCAGCTTTCTCCCAGTTGAAAGGTGTGGTAACAGGTCTGTACTAACAAGAACTGTGCTACCGAAAGCTGTTATATTAGCTTATGCTGCAGTCTGGAAAGTAGTTAAACATATGCATGTTTACATTCATTGTTTTACTTTTGTTTGCTTTACAAAAAAATACTGCTAAGGAGACTGTATCACAGAACTAAGATCTGGAGCAGGTGTGTCTCTAAAGGAGAGTGGATAAGGCAACATTGCCATTATTTGGCTGAAGAATTTTTCCTATTGACAGGTAATGAACATATTTGTGAGGTACAAAATATTGCCCTTGATTGGATATTAATATTTATTTACAAAAATATATTTGGATTCTATGTAACAACCATTTAAACATTTTTCTTATTTTCTAGATCTAGCTCTCTTATGTTTGTAACATTAATAAATGAATTGAGATTTTGATGAGAAAAAAAACCCATAAACACTTAACGTTTTAGAGCAAATAGAAGTGCAGCTTTTACGTACAATTCAAGAAACAGTATGTAAAAATTGACACTCTTCATAAAAATATTAAGCTCCTTCTGTAAGAAATTTCTTTTCATTGCACTGGATGTATTAAGGGATTAAAAAATGTTTACATGTAATTATGATGTCCTTGGAACAATCCAGGGTAAACACATTTTATATCATCTCTCCCTGAAACTCACAGCCTACTAAAGTGCCACTGGTGACTTTGTGGACAAGATCTTTTTCTCTCTGACTATCCTTCTCTGTCATAATGTTGTAAATTTTTAAACTCCCTCTCCATATCGGCAGTACCTAGTTCTGTCAGATTACAGTTCAGATAAAATTGTCTAGTGTGTCATGGAGAGGAGGAAATTAGTGGAAACAGGCAGACCGGGACTGTTAAGGGATATCATCAGCATTTGCATTGCTCCTCATACATGGCTGTGGCCTGGTGGTCGGTCATGGATGAATGATGATTCTGCACCATGTGATAATTTCCCCATGACTCTGGAAATTTTGGTAAAATGGAGAATAATGCCACTGATTCCCTTGGTAAAGTGTTCTGAAATTGGATGAAATTTGCTGAACAAAATTGACTTTCCTCATTAGATAGAACATAGTTTGCAGAGCTAGAAGGTAGTAAAAGCATCTCTCTGGTACTGAGGTACCCTGTTTTTTCAAATATATTCCTGTGCAGTTTAAAAACAAAGCTACTTAAAAGCAGAAAAAACTTACGAGGAGACAGACTGATTTCTCTGAATGAGAATCATTAACAACATTTGGGTAAAGAGGAGATAAGTTTTACACATCAGTTTTTTTTCCAGCAACAAAAAAGTAGAGCTTTAACATTTTAGGTCTTGCAAGAAACAACCCCATAGATCTTTTGCCAAAAATATCCTGCTATTTACTTTCCTGATCCTATTAGTGGATGTGGAGTACATTTATATTGAAGTTATTAATCCATGTTGTCAATGCTCTGTTTAATTCTAGAAATAATCAGGCAGCTTTTATTAGTATGAAATATAATTTCTAATTCTAATTTCATTTTTTAAAAATGAAACTGTATTTACTAGAAAAATAGATCTTTATTAGTGCTTTCTGCAGCAGATGCTAGACAAATCTATGACTACTGCAATCATTGATAGTAGAAGATATGATTTATTTTAGCTAGGCTACTAGCTCTTAATGAACTTGTGTAAGCAGTCATTTTCTAGCTTTCAGAGTTTAATGCGGGGACTTGGTATTTGGAGTTGTTTATGTCATATAGAGATAAAAACCTGTGTTTTGCACCACACTTTTAATAATTACGGTGTGCCTCTTGGTTGTTGTTCCTTTCTTAGGGAAAATTCTATCTCAGTAGGGCAGAGAGGTCTTTTGAGATTCATTCAGCAGACAGTGAATGTAAGACCACATTGGCTATCAACCATAACTCTACTGTGTATGTATGCTGGCATGCTGTCCCTCTTGTGGCATATCATTCCACAATTTTTAAGTCACACAAAGCAGTGAAACTGTCACTGATAAAAACAGGGGAAGAAAATCTGCTTCTGCACCTGAGCTTCAAGTTGACAAGAAGTCCAGAATATAAATCAGCTCCTTTCTGAAATCAAACTAGATTAAAGTGGCTAAAACTCAATGGACGATTCAATGGATAATTTCTTTGTTCAGCAAAATCCTTCACAAGAAACTAAGCAGTATAATGATAATATATCTATGAAACTATATATAAGAAATGTTTATGCTTTTGAAATATAGAACCCATCATAGTTTTTGGATTTTGAGAACTCAACATGCTACATTTTGTCTCAGTAAAACATTGCATTTTTGGTTGTAATAATTTCTCACTTTTCAGCTTTGCAAGTTTCTGTGCCTCATTTCACTTCTTATCTTAATAATGACTTTTCTCCAGAATTAGAAATGCTCTTGAGATGGAGAGCATGAATAGTTAAGGCATGGAAAAATGCAGATAGAAAACAAATGAGAAAGAACATGTGTGCTTCAGATAAGTGGTAAAAAAGGCAGAACATAATTAATATATAGAAAATATTGAATGTTCAAGAGAAAGAAAAGCAGTGACTTCTGTCCTGCCTCTCCCATGCAGCAACAAAGAAACTTTCAATAAAGTTAGCAGGTACTATATTTAAAACTGCCCAAAGGACATACCTTTTCTTCCAAAATGCATACTCACTATGTCTTCTAGTATGAGAACTGAGAGACATCAAATGAATTGAGTAGAAGCCAGGTTTAGAAAAAGCAAAAGGCAAGGAATGGTAGTTGGTAGGTGCCAGTGTTATGAATGCCAAAATCTATGTCTGTCTCAAGGAAAACTGATCTAAGGCATGAAAGAGAAATCCTCGGCGGGTTACTAAATACATAAAAACCACACCTGACTGAACAAGTGCCCAAACTGAATATAGTTGGAGTCTAGGACTTATTACTCATATATGTTTGCCCTGTTCTTGCTCGTCCCTGGGCATCTGTTAGGCTAGAGCAACCTTTGGTGTGACCCAGGACATCTCCTCTTATGCACATATTTGCCACTAGAACTTGTTGCCACAGAGGGATATTAGACACCAGAGTCAAGTGAGGATTCTGATTTGAGATTCAGCAGTATCACAACAGGACTGAACATTTCTATTGATAAACAGGATATACAGCCTGTTACAATAAGTTTGAATTTTAAGAATTCATGATTGCTTGTGTTGGCTGTAGTTGACTCCTGCAGCTTTGCCATCTTGGGCCATATTGGGTATAAAGTCTTTGGTTTAGTCATGACTGAGACAATATGTGTTATAAACTATGTTAGAAACTTTGAAGGTTTTAAGATAAAAAAGTTTACACAGTTCATTATGAAGAAAAAATAACCAGTATTTTGATCACCAACAACTCATCAACAAAAAAAAAAAAAGGAATATCCACAATTCTCATAAGAGAAAATTTATTCAAAGCATTAATGTATGAAACCCAACATAGCTGTTAATATAATAAGGTAAAAGGTGGCAGGAGATTAAAATATAAATTCTGCCCTTTTCAGTTATAAACCCAAGCGCTGCAAGAGATGACAGCTGCAAGTTTTTGGTTGGTTGTTTCTTTTTTGAGTGTTATGAGGTAACAGTGACTTCTTGTTATTTTAACAAGGTAATCCCAGTTACCAAATAACATTATATAAATACATAGGAAACATCAGTGAATTCCTGTAACCGTTAAAAAAAAAATCTACATACTTCTTACAGGGTGCCACAAGCCATGTACAGAATGCACTACTGATGGCCTACAAATGCAAAATCCAGTAATTAGCTCTAGAACTCATTAAAAACCAAGAATAGAAAAACAGCAAAAAGAAAGCCATTTATTTCTTTTCATTAAGAACACCAGTCTCATGGATGAAACTTTTTAAGAGTGGGAATGTACGTATTTGTAAGTGAGTGAATTTATTTGTTGGCATAGTGCCTTTCTGCTGCCATATTATTTCTGAGAAGCAAGAGCAGGCCTAACTCTCTTGGTAGCAGGAAGTTAGAAATGTATTAAAATTTATAATAGTTCTAACAAAATGGATTCCAGCATGGCTGAGAAATGCTAGTTTCAGAGCAGTTGGAAGACTAGAGTTCTGTGAACAATTATGGTTTTTTGTGACTAAATCAATTATTTTTGCTTAATTGTTTTAATATGATACATCTCAAATAAACACCTTTGTGTTTTCCAACAATCTTTGTGACTTAGATTGAGACAATGTTTTCTGTTTCTTTTTTGTTGTTTTTAGTCCCTTAAAGACGCACTTTTTGTAATGCAATTTTATTTTAAATTGAAATTGAATAACTGCACTCTTAAACTTTTTCAAATATTTTCAGTTTTGGCTGACACAATGAATTAGAACCAAAAGGTTCAAATAGGCTTGAAAGAATTTTCAGCAATCACTTAGGAATGTTACATTACTAGAATGCCTCACTTGTCAGTATATTTATAAACTATGTTGTATTTCAAATTTTTTATAAAAACTAGTTATCTGTTTTTCTCACTTTGCTTTCAGCAAACTTGTTCCATTTCCATACTGCTAAGATGATGAGTTATTCTTATTAGAAGTTTCTAAGAAAATCAGGCAGAAAGAAGCAAGGTGGATTTGAATTTGCTTATGCAGTGAGGACATGAGATCTGAGATAGACTAGAGAGCTTGGGCAATCACCAACCATATGAAATTTAAGAAGAGCAAGTGCCAGATTCTCCACCTGGGATGGGATAATCCTGGTTATACATACAGGCTGGGGGACGAGAGGCTGGAGAGCAGCCCCACAGAAAGACATCTGGGGGTGTGGGTTGATGGCAAGTTGAATATGAGTCTACAGTGTGCCCTGGCAGCCAAAAGGGCCAACCGCGTCCTGGGGTGCATCAAGCACAGCATAGCTAGCCGGTCAAGGGAGGCAATTGTCCCACTCTACACACAGAGAGTGTGCCCAGAGGAGAGCCACCAAGATGGTGAAAGGTCTCAAGGGGAAAACTTAGGAGGAGCGGCTGAGGTCACTTGGCTTGTTCAGCTTGGAGAATAGAAGGCTGAGGGGTGACCTCATCACAGCCTACAACTTCCCCAAGAGGGGCAGTGGAGGGGGAGGTGCTGATCTCCTGTCTCTGGTGACTTGCGATAGGACACGAGGAAATGAAATGAAGCTGCCTCAGGGGAAGTTCAGATTGGACATTAGGAAAAGATTCCTCACTGAGATGGTGGTCGGTCAGTGGAACAGGCTCCCCAGGCAACTGGTCACAACACAAAGCCTGTCAGAGTTCAAGGAGCGTCTGGATGACACTTTTAGTCATTTATGTTTAGTTTTAGGTAGCCCTGCAAGGAGCAGGGAGTTGGACTCAATGATCCTTATGGGTCCCTTCCAACTTGAGATACTCCACGATTCTCACGGGCTTTGGTCACTGAGATGGTCACTGGAACAGGCTCCCCAGGGAACTGGTCACAACACACAACACAACACAGTTCAAGGAGAGTCTGGATGACGCTCTTAGTCTTATGGTTTAGTTTCAGGTACTCCTGCAAGGAGCAGGTGACATCTAGAATTAACTTTGGGTGAGATCTCAGATAAATTTAATTTAGTGCAGTATTTTTGTAGGAATGTTTTTTATAGAACATCTATGTGTCTCTTGCAAAGATGTGGTAGAGACATAGCATAAAACAGTACTAGAAATAGATTTTGTTAAGTCCTCTGATAGTAGAATTTTGGTTAAAATGTAGGTTCTAGTCAGAATAACTAACATTTTATTATTTTGGAGGTTTAAGTGAAATGTAAAATGAAAAAAAGATTTCATATATCAATCTGCAGTAGATTACAACTGACTTTTCATCCCTTTCTTCCTTTGTGAAAATATCTTGTGACTCCCAGAGTGGATTTCATTTTTCGTTAAATCAAAAACCAAATAAAAAGTAGTAATGGAAATATACTTTTCACCCAAATCAATAATAATAATAAAAGAACTTGTCTCTAACATTTCATTGTAAACTTTTTTTTTGCTTTTTCTTCCTCTCAGGTGAACATGGTTATGTCACTTTTAGGAATGTTCTGTCCAACTTTATTTGATGTAATCAGTTCTCTGGAAAACTACCATCCTCGAATAGCTCTAAGATGGCAGCTGGGACGAATCTTTGCTCTTTTTCTTGGCAATCTCTACACTTTCATTATTGCCCTAATGGATGAAATCAATCTCAAGGCAAGCTATTTACTTCCCTTCACTATTTTTAACATGTAGCTGGGCAAGAATGAGGATTTCCAGCCAGTCAAAGACACGTCAGTGAAAGACGTTCTTTTCTTTCTGTACTGTAAATCATGTCCATGCCTGAGCTGGTAATGGGAGTCTTGTAGTAGAAAAGGTTGAGAGTTGGTAACAAGCTCATGTTGGTTTTTTTTCCCAATTTATTTCTTTACTTAGTTGGAAGAAGAAAAAGTAGTCAAGTATAACATGTCAATATGGGAAGCTAGTCTGTACAATGGTACTATTCCAGAAAATTCGACTGCCTCTCCAATACAGGTGGACCCTGCAGATGTCCCCAGAGGGCCGTGCTGGGAAACAATGGTAGGACAGGTAATGTAACTGCTTTAAGCTCATATTTGAAAATAGATCATAGTCTGTTACAAGATATGATATCTAAACCCTCTTTATTTCTGCTAATAGGTGACATTAAGGTGGGAAAATTTGAGGAAAAGCAGATGTAGGACACTTTCCTGAGCTAAAAAGTTGAGAAAAAAATATTTGAGTTTCTTTGGACCCTGTCTAGTAGGGAATTCTTTCTCCTGGTAGTTGACGGCATTGAAAGCATTTCTTTTTTTCCCCTCCTTTTCACTATTCTCTTAATTTACCCTCCTCTTCCTCATCCCATCTTTGTCTTGCAAAAAACCTGTTTAACAATTTTGAAAAGTTGGATTCGTCATAACCCATAATAAATGTGGTAATTCTGATTAGAATTCTGATTAGAATATCAGTTTCTGCCTACAACAGACCTATAGAAAAGATAAAAAACAGAGTAGCTCAACAAGGAAATATGCTCATACAACAAGGAGATAGCTCTTAGAGCAGTGTGTTTTTGAGAAGGCACCTTTAGCCAAGTAACGTAATGCAAAAGAACAACAGTGGTTTAATAGTAAATCTGCTCAGTCATTTCATTTGATTCAGTTGAACATTTATTCTTATTGACCTATTAATATAAAATGTAATTTCCAAAGAATTTTCTAACATCCCCCTTTCTTCTATTTGATCATACCCTATTATTTTTTTGTGCATAAGAATGACTTCACCACTGAATCACAACTTTTGCTGTTGCTCTATCACTCTGACAATCTCACCTCCTGACTGAAGAAATCACCAGCAGGGAGCAGACAGCAGGAAAAACAGCCCCTCTTTTCTTTTCACTGATGCTGAATAATAAGCTAAGAACACCAAGAGCTTATCAGTGCACTAATTTTCTCCTTAATTTCAGATGAGGGAGAGTAATAGCTTTTTGGGCTATTGGGGTAAGGCCTATTACAGTAGGGTTTAGTGGGACTTACTAAAATAAAAGTGGAAGAATGAGGTTTTCCATTAGGATTTTCTTTCCTCTCCATATTCACTGGGAGTTGGTGTTCCTTGAGAAAGCAAGCCATTCACTTTTATTTTTTTTTTCAATCTTCCCAAAGTCAGAGAGCAAAAGCAGTTTAAGATATCAGCTCAGATTTCTGTTATAGCAGCGATCTTGGCTGGAAGCCTTTCCTAGTCTGATCATACCCTGGAAGTCTCATCTGACAATATGGGCACAAATTAGAGCAAAGGATACCTCTAGCAAATGAGGGGCAGTTTTTCTCCTGGCATTTTTCAGAATTGGTGAATGTAGAGGAAGAGCAGAGTCTTTTCCATGTTGAAGCAGGGTAAGCACAATTAGGGATCTAGCCCAGTATTTCATTATTATTGTAATTATTAATTGCTTAAATATATTCTTAAAAGAAAATATTGTTCTAACAGGAATTTGTGCGGCTGACAGTCTCTGACATAATGACAACATACATCACAATTCTAATTGGCGATTTCTTGAGAGCTGTCTTTGTTAGGTTCTTCAATTACTGCTGGTGCTGGGACTTGGAGTATGGATTTGTAAGTATCTGATTTGCTATTTTAAATGTCTTTGCCAGATTATCACTTCACATTTTTGTAGTAAATTACATTTTCCTTTCAATCATACAGAGTTAACAGTCGGCTAGACACATCACCTTCAAAATCCCTGAATAACATTGTGTTAGTTTTTCTCAGAATTTGATTATGCCTTAGTATTTGTCTTATTCTTTAGACTTTGGTAACTTTCAGATTTTTTTTTTTCCATTTGATTGTGTAAGAAAACTGGGTACACATTTTTCACACATTTCCAATTTGAAGACTCATTCCCTGTTCCACAGAATACAATCTCACTGATTTCTATGGGATTTTGGATAGGGTCTTTTAGCACACAGTGTTTGTGGAGAAAAATATGAAAGAACTTGTTCTAGAAATCTTATTATATATATTTTTTGCTAGAATTAGTTTAGCTGAAATAAAGTTAGTAAGTCCCATAACATAAACGGGTGTAGAGCTCTTCAGTTGGGAGTTGAGATTCACTCTTACACAGATCTGAGCTAGATTAACTTAGCCAGATAAGATACCTACACTGTAAGAACTGATGCTGTTTTTTCACCTGTTAAGTATTAGTCAGGGTACTGGCAAAGCTTGTGAAGCTCCTGAAGCCTCTTTTGTACTTACTGAGAGGTATGGAAAAGAGCTAAGTAATTTAAAGCTATCTTGGGTACATCTGCATGAACAGCCATCATAGCTGTTCTGCCATCCTTTTGTTCTCCTTTCCTCAAAATTGTACCTTCATAAATATGCAAATTTCTTGTTTTACTAAAAGCAGCCTCTCAGGAAATGATAATCTTCCAGAGGAAGAGAAAGTTTTGGTGTTTTCTGTAGAAAAAACAGTTTTCTGGTATAGTAATCTCATTGCTATGGGCTGGCTCCTATGAAATTTCAGACTTTATAGCAAGGTTCAGGTTTCTCCCTGCTAATTCTACAGTGTGTCTCAAACAGGACTGGTGTAGGGTTGGAGAGAAAGACTACCAGCTGGCCAGGTTGTGGACAAACAAGTTATAACCCTTGAAATATCAAAATCAAATGCAGGAATTTGAATATAGCATGGGCTTGTGGAACCATGTATTTTCATATACTTAAATTGCAATCAGAGCTTACTCACATTTTCAGATGTTCCATAGCCGTTGCAATAGCTAAGGCTGGGTGTGGGGAACACAAGAACCATTGTAGCCAGTGCTACATCTGACAGAAAATGGCTCAGACGTCATATTTTCCAAAGATGTTGAAGTGATAGCCTGGATCCTTTCCCCCTCAGGATCTCCACAATCAATGAAAGAGCCTGAATTAATGCAAGCCTGAAAACCATTCTGAAGACTGTAGGACAGACTCTTTACCAGGAATGTTATGGCTTCCATTTGGGCTTCCTGAAGCTCTTCTGTCTTGTTATTTACTCTGAATCATCTGCCTTTTATGCAGGGACTTTTTGTTGCATGACCTGCCCAACCACAGGTGCCTAGTGCTATTTGAGATGACCCTGGGTATCCAGAACAGCTGGATGGGGCTACTAGATGTATTTTTTTGTGAGATGCCTGCTGTCTCCCGGTGTTGGGAGCCACACAGTGAACTGTAGGACAACTTGGCTTGAACTGGGAGTGCCAGTTGTCAAATAAAGACACATACATTCATCCATTAACACTTCAGACTTAATTTTTGCTCTTTGTTTTTTGTTACCATTAAGGATGTTAATGGAATATAATACAGTAATTCAATGAATAGAACAGAGCCTATAGAGAAAAGAGCTTTAATTAAGGATCTGGGCTAAAAAGCTGCACAGATACCGTCCTTCTTTCTAGCCATTCATCCATTTACAAAGTAAAGAACATAGAGAGAGGTGATAAGCAGTGAGGGTGAACCTCACAGCCCACACACAAGGGCTTCAACACTGCTAATGGACGCTGTGGCATGTTTATCCAGCAATGAAGGGACACTTATTTCCATGATATATTATTGTTCTCAAAGTGTCAACAACACATCTGCTGGTAGGGGATGTTGAAAGCAATTTATTATTGACATTTTTATTTGGCAGTATATAAGAATGGCTATAACGGTCTGGTCAGTTATGGTCCTCAGGTCCAGTAAGCTGCCTGAAACAACAACCAGAAGTGGAATTGCAAACTGGAAATCATTGAATTTCTGGAAATATCTGAGCTTAAAATCTTTTCTAGGAAGTATCTATACCTGTGTCTCTGTAGTTAGTGGCCATGATGTACCTATCATCCATTAATTTTTAAACTTTATTTATAACCTAAATATTTTTGACAACCAAAATGTCCTTTGGCAAAGCATCCCAGAAATTAACTTGCATGTCATGTGGAAAAACTCTTCCTTTTGTTTGTTTAAAAATTAAATTTCAAACTATTTTATTTGTTAATGCTAGCCCCTATGTTATGAAGAACAATCACACATTATTTGATTCTGTATGATCTTTTCCATCCCTCTGTGTCACTTATGATATTCTATGCCTCTGTACAGGTCTCCTTAGTCAACTGCTTTCCAAGTTGAATACTACTGATCTATTTAATCTTTCTTCGTGTGGAAGCAAATTCATAAATACATGCAGCACAAATATAGCAGTTTGCTGTAAACATATATAACTGTACATATACACAAAACTACACAGAAAGAGTGTAGGGGCTCCACATATTCCTACAATATAACATAGTACAATTCAAAATTGTGACTTTAATTGGTGATTTTAATAGAATAACTTTGTCTTGGTTCAGCCGTAAGGGAATAGTTATTTTTGTATCTCATGCCCCTTCCTCGCCCTATCAGTCATCCATGTAATTAATACCTGGAAGATACACATTATTCATGATCTTTTTGTCCACCCACTATGCTGAATCATGCAGGTCACCAGCTACGGTGTAACAAAACTCTCTTTTATGAGAAAGCTGATTAAACAAAATCTTGTGACAATGCAAAACCATACAAATAATATGCTTGAATCAGACATTTATGTGTAAACCAAAAGTTTACAGCCACAATTTCTTACCAGAAAGTTTTGTTCTGGTGCATATGCACACAAACTAATAGGTATGTGTGTATTTCAGTCGTCGCTCAAATGCAGTGTATTCAGTGTTTGCAGATGGAAGTGTTCATGAATTAGAGACTAGTAAATAGGGTAAAAGAAGAGATGTGGAAATGATTAAAGATTTGGAAAAACAGAATGAAAGGGTCAAATGAATAGTTCAGAAATATAAGGCTAAATAATTATTTGTTTATAACATTTATGTGTCTATACTGGAAACAAAAATTTATAATACAGTGCTTTCTTCAGCGGACAAAGTGATAATGAGATGCCATGGCTGAAACATGAAGTAAAAATTAGAATCAAATACACTCAAATTAGAAATAAGATATTCATATTAAGCAGGGAAGCCAATGATTCGCAACATCTATCAATGCTTAAAAAGAATAAAAGTGTAACTGTTAAACTTAAAATATGAAAGATAGTGCTATAGTTCAAACAGGAACTAAATCACAGCAGCCTCATGGCTGGTACTGTATGGGAGGACACATTACATGACCACTCCTAGCCACTCCAATGGAAAATTTATGAATTGTTGTTTTAAAATTTACCCAGTACCCAGAACTATTTTTAATTCTCCATTAGCACCTTCATCTGAACAAATCTCAAAAAGATTTTCAGTAAAATACCGCAAGCTGTATTACAGTCTGCCTGTTGGCCTTGAGTCATATTAATTTGTTTCATGATTCGCTGATAAGATGCAACAAGAGGCCTTACAATACAATGCTAATATGCTGCTGCTGTTGGAAATGACAGTTTTAATCTACTGTAAGTCATCTTAAAACCCTTTGTGAAAGCCTAATGAAAGAATCTGTATTATTTCTTTCAGCCATCATATTCTGAGTTTGATATAAGTGGAAATGTGCTGGGACTGATCTTTAACCAAGGCATGATCTGGTAGGTGTGGCAAAGCATGTTGCATCTGCAGGACTGCAGGATTTAGCTGTATCTGTGAAAGATTCTTCTGAAATGCTGATCCTGTCCCATTGTTTTATTTGATGGACATGTAATGCAATATATATCAAACTCTGGTACACTGCAATCAGTGGGACCACTTCAGAACTAGTTCTGGGCTAAGATTATGGGACCAGATGCATCAGGATTTTGCAATGAGCTGGTAAGACCAACCAATAAAAAGCTGTGTAGATGAATCTTATCTTTTCATTGACTGACTGCTTGCTAGAGCAAGCACCTGGCCTGTACTGTTTTGCTTTGAATTTCAGCCTTTCAAAATACCTTACCACCCTTTTCCCACGCGTCCTTAAAACGAATGTATGTACATTTATCTGTGCAGGCATGTGAATGTGTATAAAATCCTACTGCTGCAGTATTAGTCCTTAGCTCTAGAGGAGAAGAGGTCTATGTTTCATCCCATTTTTGGACTTTACATAAGTGGTAAAGAATACCAGTGTGTAGAGTCCTCATGCGAGACATTCAGTCTTCCTCAGGAACTGTCCTCCTCAAGCACTGTTGACTTCTCAAAGTTAGTTCTTGCTAAGGCCTAATTTTTCACCTTTAATATGACTTTGCTGATCAGACTTTTTGTTTGGTGAAAGCCCTCACTTCTGTAAAGCCCAAAGGTTGTGTGTTGTGTGCATGTCAAAGAAATGCTGCACAAATACGGCAAAGAAAGAGGCTGAAAATATCTTGCAGCTCCTGTAATCAAACCCTGTTGGGGGGATGCACTGAGGGCCCTGACAGCAGCACCATGGGCTTGCTCAGGAGGGTATATTTCTGGGGATGACCACAGCACCACCTATGGCCTCATAGTGATGGCATGCCATATGAGTGTGGCTGGAGGGCGTCCAGCCCTGCTGCTGGCATGTGAGGCACCTATATTGTGTCTTGCACCTTAGAAAAGCAGCTTAGCTTTGCAATTGGCATCTTGCTATCTCCCTTAGGACTGGTATTCTAATTTCTGATAAGTAACATTTTTCAGGCTGCTGTTCATCAAAATGATGAGGCTGCAGCATACACTCTGCTTGCAATTTTATACATAATTGATGGCACTAATACTTTCTACTGCTGTAATTAACACTTTGGAAGATAGGTTGGAAATCATTCTCTACCTGAGAGATGTTGAGGACTGGGTGAGGGAGTTGATTCCTGATTATTCTCTAACGAAAATTCTATACATACCTGTCATTTTTATACTTCATTACATGTACAGACTCTGTGCACTTCTAAGCTGCCATGCCCCAATATACACATTCTGGCACAGAAACTGCGACTTGTGTTTTTGTGATGTTATTTAGATACAGCATCCTTTGGCTTACTGGTTATTGCAGGGTTGGGACCACATTTACATGCTAATTGATATTTGCAGGGCTAAGTAAGGCACTAGAGCTGTAGTGTTTTTCAAAATAATGTCTGATGATTTAAACTGAAACAAATACATCAGATGAGTAAAAAAAGGTTGACTGAATTGTAATAAACATACACTGCCAAACCCATGTTCATCATTAATACATACATAGGGTAAATTGGTTTCTGTTTTATCTGAGCTTTACAAGTCCTATTGTACATGCTTGTGCTCATCTGAAACAGAATAAAAAAGAGTTTCAAGTGCAGCTGGTGAGCTGGTGCTATCACAGAGCTAGAAAGGAGACAAAAGGCATGTATGCATGCATTTATTTTTGTGTAAGAGAGAGAGACCATATGGTTAGGAAAACTCCTCTCTTGTCTCTCTGTTTTCACAAAGCAAGTGAGATGCAAATTATTTGAAAGTATTCTCCATGTCAAT
>NW_008795939.1:4469759-4489984 GCF_000699145.1 Aptenodytes forsteri
ATGATTCTATGATTCTATGATTCTATGAAATATTATGATAACGGCCATAAGTTACCCAGATTCTGAACTTGTTGAAATTGAGGAGTATTTTGCAACTGATTTCCATGAGGGTAAGGAACAGGGCCATGAGGTGCTCCCTCCCCTCAACCGTAGACTAGCAAACCTTTTATCTTTTCACTGAAGATATATGAAAAAAGGAAGGAGAGATATTAATATAATAGAATCTGTCATAATATTTCTGTACTTGGAAGGTCTTTCCAACCATGTAGATCTATTTCTTATTTTTTAAATAGAAAAACCGAGGCACTCAGAGGCAAAGCAGCTGAGCCCTGGTTACCTGGACAATGATTAAGGGAAAAGTAGATTCCTGATCTCTTATATTCTGTATCATTTGGCCAGGCAAATAAAAGTAATTGCTCTTCAGTCAGCATGGCACAAGAAACAAGGTGTGATAAAAATAAAATGGTCCCAACTGTTCCAGTGTTGTAACCATGCAACCATACATAATAAGGAAAAAAACAATATTTAACAGAATCTATAAACAGTTTGTTGGAATGAAGCACTAAATAGCCATGGTAATAGAAGTAAAATAAATGTCAACTAGCAAAAATATCCTTCCTAAAATGGTGCTAGTATATTAAGAAAAATAATAAAGAATGAACTAGATTATTTTGGTAATACCTAGCTTTAGGGCTATCCTTTTTTATACAACACAAGTGAGATGCTACCTGAACTC
Source organism: Aptenodytes forsteri (assembly GCF_000699145.1). Classification (NCBI taxonomy): domain Eukaryota; kingdom Metazoa; phylum Chordata; class Aves; order Sphenisciformes; family Spheniscidae; genus Aptenodytes; species Aptenodytes forsteri. Next base: position 4,470,496 of record NW_008795939.1, read on the forward strand.
AAGGGACAAAGTAAGAGTGGATAACATTTCATAGGGTGATCATTTAATTTGCAGAGAAAGAGGGCTTTGTAACTTTGAAGCAAAAAGTTCATACAGAGAATTCTCTTCATACACTTCCAGTTCTTCTTAAAGCAAGACCGAAGAGACAAGACCAGTAAAAAAATGAAGATGGTTTTATGAACTTGATTTCTGAGCACACAGTGTGTATGGCTGCAAAGCACATTGATATAGGGAATGGGTGGCATATCTAGGAAGGCAGAAGTCCTACAACAAAGTGGTTATTTTTTCTTTGCTTCTTTTCTAGGATGGGATCTTTTTATGCTCCATGTCTCCCAGCAATCAATGTGTTCCGCCTCCACACTTCAATGTACCTGCAGTGCTGGGCAGTGATGTGTTGCAACGTCCCCCAACAGAGGGTCTTCAAGGCTTCCAGATCCAATAACTTCTACATGGCCATGCTGCTTTTCATCCTCTTTCTATCCACACTGCCTACTGTGTACACCATTGTCTCCATCCCACCATCTTTTGACTGTGGTCCTTTCAGGTTTTTTGCATTTTACATCCATCTTTTTTTACTGAAGTAATGAACTGCCTCATCACATCACAGTGAACGATGCAATAATGAAAAAGAGCTTCTATAATAAGTGTTAACACCTAATAGGCTGAGTGTTTAATTGTGTCACATTTCTCATTGTGGGTAATTCCTGAAGCTGGAATCCTAGAAAACGGAGTAGTTCTTTAGAAAGTTTTATCTGAAGTGTAGAACAGAAAATCTTTTCTTTTAGTTAGTCGTAATGCAGAAAATTGTCATTATTGCTGTAATTAAGTCAGAAATTATTCTTAAGGAGTAGAGCAGTGACCTGTTATGCATCTCTGGTCTGCTGGCTTGAGAGTGATGGCTTTCAGGAAATGTCTGCATATGCCCTGTAGGAGGGGCATATCAGAACATATGGTGGTGTGCTAAATGTATGGTGGTGCAGTCTTTGACTGCTGTGACTCTCTCCAGCTGACACAGTATTTCATGCATCTGTATTACCACTGTGAAGCTGGTTCTGTTTCTGAAGTCTTCAAGACCTCCATGTTCATTAGTCCCTTCTGAAAACTTAGGCCTGCTTTGCTGGTGCAAACATGTCCCTTGCATTCAAGCTAGCTTAGTTGTTGCTACACTTTCTCTTTCTGTGCACACTACCTGGTAAGTCCAGGACCATTTTCATCATCTTTACTTACCAGGTAGCATGACATACAGATATAATAAGTACACAACAACAGTCAATATATGAAATTAAAATTTTTGAAAGACTTTAGTCTTTGGTTTTGAACAAAGTGTTAGCAAAGCAAGAGTAGGGAATAGTAAAAGAGACATCCTGATTCCAATGAAAAGTTTGAATAATACATTACTCTTGTGAGTAACATGATATCTGCATAATCCTCAGTGCACTTTTTAAAGGAGCAGAAGTCTTGCCACATTAACTTTGGCCAAAGGCAAACTACCTGGGATATTGTTTCAGGCCACTTGCAATAGTCACAGTCACCTAAGAGGGAGAATTGCATGACATGCCAAAAATTCGAAGGAGACAGAAAATTGCTTGAATTTACAGAAGCAATGATAACAGAGCAAGTGATGCAAAGTAAGATTTTTTATTTCAGTCATAGCAAAGAAAGTACAGAGGGAGACATCTGAAGTCAGATCTGAGTAGCTGCAGTTATTGAATTGGATATTACTGAAATGGTAAGATTACTGTTCAAAATGAGAGAGATAATAGTGCCTGCAACTTTTTCTCTGTCAAATGCAGACATACTTTGTTCTTCATAAAAAATGTGAAATCTTCAATGTAACTTTTAATGAGGCAGGACTTGAAACTAATGAAGTTTCATTCAATCTGGGTATAGGTAAAGCTACTGTTGAGCAGCCAGTGGATAAATACTGGTAGTGCATGGCTCTATATTAAAAAAAGAAAATATTTTCCTGTTGGTAACTCAGTGTCTCATCTATTATGAAAATTCCAATTCTTTTGGTTTTTTTCTGTTTTGTTTTTTAATCCATCATTAAAGGCAACACATACAACTCAACAGAGACCTGCCAGGAGTAGGGAACCCGGGACAGTATTAGCAAAGTTGCAACAGAAGAAGCTTTGTGCATGTTAGGGAAAAGATACGCAGAGCACAGAGTGGAATTTCTCATCTACTGGGTGGGGGAAGTTCAGAGAAAGAACTGGTCTGAAGAAGCATTCTACCTGCAACCCTTTTACATTACCAGGAAGAGGGTAAACACTGAGAACAATGAGTTAAGAAAAAGACCTGGTTGTCAGAAATGCTCTACAAGAACTGAAAAGAGGTGACAGGAGACCTTAATGACTGCAATATAGTGTGGCAATTTGGTGACAATTCCTTTAACAAACTAAAACTACCAATTAGTCTAAATACAAATAAAGGTCCTTGCTGGTCTTGTTCAGGTAAAAAACTTCAAACTCTACATTGTGAGGCACAGCCAAAAGCAAAATAAACAGGAGGAGACTTTTGGAACATCTATTAAAATGCTTCTGCAAGAAAAACTTAATGTTCATGGTCTAGGGAGAAAATATTTTCTAGATAAGCTGGCCATGGAACAATTATGCATGAAGGTTATTAGATTGCTGTAACAATAACAAAAATCTCCTAAAACACAGCCACTGACTTCTATAGCATTAGTACACAGAAAAGAGAGGGGGGAATTAAGCTGAACAGTGCTGAACAGAAACCAATTGCAAGCAGACCATTTTTTGCTTATCAACCATACAAAAATGGGATTTGAATTTTTCACCAGGACTTCATAGAGCACAAATTGCACTTCACTCTTTGGTTGGTGGTAAGGAGATCACAACTTGGTACACTGATTCTTTGAAGAGTAATCTTGGTGGTAACTGCAGGCAAAATCTATTAGCATACACTAAAAATATTGATGTCTATTTCCCCCCTTAAAATACATAAATAATATTTTAAATAATATTCCTTTCAGTGTCAAGTTTTAAATAATATTTATTGTCCTTTTCCCAGATTTGATGTGATGTGATTAACCTATATATTCATACTACTGCATTGACATTGCCATAATATTTGTATGTGATATATTGTCAACTTTTCTGTTTAATAGTGGGAAGACTAGAATGTTTGAAGTCATATCAGAAACTCTGGAGCATGACTTCCCTTCCTGGTTCGGGAAGGTATTTGGTTATGCCTCTAACCCTGGACTCATCTTACCTTTCATATTGCTGATGGTGTACGTATAGAATATTAACTCAAAGCTTGCTTAATCTAAGGTCTGTTAAGTTTCTTTCATTCTGAATCTTCATTGCCTGAATATCTTATTAGATACAGTACTGATTGCCCTGTGGTGAGGGACTTGAAGAATTAATGAGCCGTTATTTTACCATAATTAATGTGCCTTTGCACAAAGGCTAGTATCTCTTTTTTGTTCAATGGCTTTCTTTTTGTTTTTGTTATTGCTTTTCAAAAATGTTGTTGTTGTCACAATAATGGCAAAGCTATTAAAATGCAAAAACCTATAGGGGATCTGAAGTGCTGTGACTTTGATCAGCTTCTCCAATAGGCAGAACAGCACATCATAAATCCTTATCAAGTTGAATAGAAACATGACCACCATGAAGCAGAGCTATTTCTCAGTAACTTTCAGTGAGTCTGATCTTCAGTGCCTTGGCCTTTACTTGATAAACAATGATGTGCTCTATGCTGTTGGGACAGGAGTGTGAGTCAGGGTGTTGAAAGCTTTATGAAATAGGGTTAGTAAAGATTTTTTGTAAGTCAGTACCTGGTAAAGTATAATGACCCCAGAATAGTCTTTCTCAGAGACTGTACTGAGTCATGCTTTATAAAGGCATTTTAAACTGCTCTATACATATATCAGATTATTTAGCACACTGCTCAACTAAAAGTTAATTCTATGTAGAGATGAGCTGGGATTTAACCCTGCATTGTAGAACTGCCAATAAATATAGAGAAGATTACAGAATACAATAGGAATTGCAGAAGGTTTTTACATGAGCAAAATGAAATTCTGAGATGAAATCTTGCCAAGGTTCACTTAACATCATATTCTATTTTAACCCTTGGCTAGAAAAACAAAAAATCTAAACTGTCCTCTGAAATACATGGTCAACTGATACTGATTTTTTTTTTTTTTTGAGTGCTATTCCTTTCTTGGAATGGTCCAAGGGAAAGATACTAAAAATAAATAAATAAAAGGAAAAAAAAAAGAAGGAAAATACAAGTCAAAATCAGGCAAAGCAGAGAAAACAGCATATACAGATTAATTATTTACTGCTTACATCAATAAAAGACTTCATATCAGAATTTCTCTAATTAAATCAGGATGGTAAAAAATACTAATTTCATAGAGTCATCACAAAAGTAATACGACATACTGAAAAATGAAAATTGGATTATGCAGTTATGTTTTTGTTTAGTAGAAGGAGGAGGTCATAATTTAAAACAAAAATGAAAACCTATGCTTTTGGCTGTTTTCTTGGCAGTGCTTGAGTTTGCCTATTGCATTAGTTCAAAAGCTTTTATAAATATGATTTACTCATTTTTAAGTTATGTCATACAAGTTAATTAACTTTTATAAGTTCTTTAGAACACACTTCATAGTGAGGCATAGCTTTATGGAACATCTTCCTTAATTACTATAAGATTGAATGTAGAGTAGTAATAGACAGAATAATTTCTTGCACAGCTTTTTCCCCCCTGATATAACAGTGCCTTCTTTATACTGTAAGGAAGCACATTGTTCATTGTCAAAATACTACTACTGATTAGGCACAATAAATGAGGAAAAGATACAGACTTTAAAATAACACAGCTGTAGTTGTTGATTTACACAGCTGTAGTTGTTGCTGTAGGAATGTTGTAAGAGTCTTTATATTTAAATTATTACCTAACAAGAAATTATTTTTCTTTAAATTTAGCCTGAGTATTTATTATCTCAATGCGACATCCAAATCCTACAAGGAAGCTAACTTGGAACTTAAAAAGAAGATACAAAGTGTAAGGAATAGAGAATTATTGATTTTTGGTTTTACTAAATATTAGAGAAGCCATTCAGGTCACTGAAAGATGCCTTCTCTCTCTCTCCCCATCATTAGCAAGCAGAAGAAAATAAAAGAAGAAATAAACAAAAGGCACAAAAATCAAATGAACAAGAGGAAAGTCCATTTGAGACAGAACCACCACAGTCAAAGCAAAAAGGAGACAAGCAAGATGAATCCACTCCAAACCAAGGTAAGGACTGTTTTGAACTCCTCAGGATGAGGAATTAATGTGTGCCAGACCATAGTCTTCTTCGCTATCTTGACTGCTTCCTTTGCCATAATCTCCTGAAAGATACTCAGCCCTGAAAAAAAAAAAACCCAAACATTTAAAGCCTGGTCTGAATGTCAGTGATCCCTCTTACCTATCACGAACCGGTCAGGTCCAAACCTTGCACCCTCCTATTGTATTTTATTAATCCAGGACTGCTCAGGACAGTGATTGTCCTCCGTGCCAGGTTCACCAGGAGAAGGTATAGTGAGAACACAGTATAGTAGCAATCCTTATCGGAAAGCCTAGCTTGGTCAGGCAGGTTTCAGTCTGTCCTGAAGGATTTTGCAGGCTATTTCTTTTCTCCTGGACACTGCTAGACTTTCCCCATCATACATGGATGCCATACAGCCAGAATAGGCTCAAGCCTAGCAGAGAAACCCAGATTAGAGATGACTGTCTTTGGAAGAACCACGCTTAAGGCATGTCTGCAGCCTCAAAACCTGCCTGCTTAACTTTGAAATTTCTACCTTCATTGTCATTTATAGATGATATCTAGGTGCATCTAGCTACTTGGGAAAAGCCTCCACTTTCCTCCACTGGGGCCTTGCAGAAAGGACCGGAGGGAAAATACGGTGCAAAGATTGTGAAGGTGCACTACCCCAGATTTCAGGCTGTTGGCAGGGGAGGCTCCAGACTTTCCACCACACTCTGGAATGGACAGGCGGCTGCAGGATTTCCCTCTGAGGGAATTTCTGGTTTGGATGTTCATTTTTTAATTCTGTTCTCCAAACATGTTTCAGACAACAAGAAAGGACAGGGTGGCAATGAAGAGACGAAGACAGGCCAGCCACAAGAAGCCAGCTCCTCTCAGGCACTCCAGCATCCAGGCCCTGTCCTGAATGGCCACTATGCCCCGCAGAGCAGAGGCGGAAACCTTCCTCCCCCATCCATAGCTGTGACAAGGCCACCGGGCCCCAGGGGGTGTGGAGTGCCGGGCTATCCACCTGGAAACCCAAGCGTCCCAGGGGTGCAGCCAGGAATGCCCAGGGTCCCTCCCAGCTACAGATAAGAAGCCTCAAGCACATTGTGATATGATGAAGGACACTGAGGGATGGAAGTGCGGTCCTAAACCCAAACACACTCCTGCAAGTGCAGAACCCCTCTGCCTTCATTGTAAATCTTTGCGTGCATAGAAGTTACCTATGCACTTCGTTTTTTGCAGGATGGGAGGCTTCAGAAGAAAACATTGCATAAGTTGTCTTGCATTTGAAGGCATTGCAAAAATGTGTTATCTGTGTCAATAGGTTACTAGACTTAGGGATATTTATTGGAAGATATTTATTAGAAGAATGAAAACAATTTTGTATTCAATTGATATTTTGCTTGAAAGTGTGTCCCTAACATCTTTTCCTTTTTCTTAGAAGCACAGTTCACTGAAAACATAGCTTCGTACAAAGTGTATGGGAGTCAGTTATTTTTAAACAATGCATATAGCTTGTCTTCTGCAGGTCAGATGCTTACCCAAAGATTTCAGATTGTATGTGGGAAAACTAGGATCTTTTAAAAAACTGGATGATTACCTCTAAAGTCTTCAGAAAAGTATTAAAAAGGTAAAAGAAAAGCAATATTCTGCCTGTTGCTATGAAGAAAATTTAACTCCTATTACAGTACCCCTTTTAGCTAATAATAGTTTTATCACATTCCGAAAGACTAAAAATAAATTTAAAAAATCAAAGTGGTGAAGAAATATCTCCTGTGCAGAAAAATATATTTGAGGAATAAAGGTAAGACAGTTATGCAATAATTTCTCCCAAGTACTCACCAGGATTGTGTTATGGCACAGAGACAATTATTGCATAAGAATATGTACTGTATAATCTGCTCTGTGGATTTATCATTGTACACTTGTATTGACCTCTATACAGTCCAGGGTGGAACAGGTCTTTAGTCTGATAGGTCTTGTGGAAACACAGGATAGATGCAAACCCATGTGCGAGCTGATGTTACTTATTCCAATGATACAGCTTTATTTTTATGTTCTGATTTTATTTCCTTGTCCAGAATTTGGGCCTTGATAATTATTTTAAGACTCACAAGATTAATAACAACAAAATTAGTCAAGTGACTGTCTTCTAAACAATCAATGTAATTCCCTTGGGGGCCTTCTGTATAACAGAGGTCCATTTTGTACAGTAGAAAAACTTTAACCATATCTCAGTATAAAACAAGTCTGTAACATCACAAAACAACCTCCATGTAATTAAATTGTGGAACTTATTGAAAAAGGCTTACAAAAAAAACTAGCATGGACTATGTATCCCCATAAAACACAATAATCCAAATGCAATTTCCAGCTCTAGCAGTCTTTAAATCAGTTGCCAGAACCTGGGAGAATAAACCAAGGGAAAGTTCACTTTATACTTGACTCAAGTCTTGTACTGCTTCCATAAGCATCTGCTATCAGCTGGAGATAAGATATTAAATTAATCAGACCTTTAGTGAGCACCAGCATGGCTGTTCTGCATGTAAACACTAAGCACAGATAACCAAATCAAGAGATAAGTGTATTGCAGTAAATACAAGGGAGGGTCTTTCTAGCTAACAGACTGGAAACCTGTTGTTAATAAGGAAGAGAACAAATGAGTTAGGACTGGATCCCAAGACATGTCTGCATTTGGGGAGCAGTGAGTCTTGTATTTTAAATTAGAGAAAGTACAGCTAAGTGCAGTGTAAGTTGTTTCATCTTTCTCAGATAAGATTTCTAATCTATGGACTTCAGACATGTGGAAAAATTACAGTAATTTAAACTGTCTATTAAATGGAAATCTTCTTCTAATGTGATTAATTTTTAAACTGCGTATGTTTTTAACCCAGAAATTTATAAGATTGTCAGTAGTCTTATTGAAATTAAGTATGGGCCCTGGTGCCCTAGTGCTTCCATGCTTTTAAGATAAACTTTTTGCTACAAGCTGGGATTGATTTGTCATGAGACACTGATTTGCATACAAATTTTAGCTCACTGTTTGTTAACATTTCATGATAAGAAAACATTGGATATTCCTTAGAAGAAGGGAGATTATTTATAGAACAAGTGAAGAAACTGATTTTAAAGACGCTTTATGGCTTGGTGATCCATATGAATTTTTCAAGGGGTTTTGGAATAAATTGGAGTTGTAAACTGGTTTTGATGCAGTCTGGTTCCCTGAAATGTAGAGGGAGGTTTATGATACATACACAGATCTTAATAAGGATTCCTTTTTCTGTTACGGAGTGAAATTTTTCTGTGGGTTTTAAAGGCTTTCTCAGCTTCTCATTATTAACATGCTTAGTATTTCATTCTGTGGGATTGCTTTACGTCATGAAGAGGAGAGAGACACAGCAAGGAATGCACCAGCTGAAATTATTCTGAGGAACTTTCTGTTAGATCTGTATGCTGTATTGATTTTCAACAATAAATGTGTTCTCAGAATGCACCTGTATATGCAGTGATGAGCATGTAACAGCCAACATGAATAACAATAACAAGACTAGATGTTGCTCATGCCCTGTGATCAGCATCAGACTGCTGTGACTGAAAATGAAATATTTATTCTTATTCTTTGGTACTTCTAAGTAAAGGTCTTTCATCACTGTGTTTCATGAAGCTGTGCTTTCAAAGCTTCCTAGCTTAGTTCTATTTAATTGCCTGTCATCTTACTGATAACATAACATCAATGTAGCAGACAAGATGGGATCTTATACATTTCAATGTTCTATACTAAGTCCACCTTCAAGAAAACATGCTGTTTACTTAGTAAAAGTAATTTTGAGTTTGTTACAATAATTTTGCATTATCAGATTTCAAGTCACATTTCCTTTCTGTACAGCCTTTCTCTATCCCTCCTGTATTTTGAGTCTTTCAGTTCAAATTTTTTGTCTCTGCTTTTTTTGAAAAAGCACCTCAAGCAGCCCCCATCCACTTACCCACACAGCTACTCCTCTGTTTGAGTCCTGTACTGTGCTGAACAGGTTTCTTCTTGACAGCAGGAATAATACTTACTGTGATTCAAATCATGGCAAATGATCTTGCTTATAGAAACAGAATATATTTTGTTTTCATTGGTGGCACATACACTATTTTCTTTCTTCTATGTTGCTAGACCTGCAAATTATGCTAGGGATACCTCAGAGCTCTATTATCCAATTACTGTCAGTGAAATCAGGGCTCAGTGCATCTTGCCATGTCCCGTATCTTCCTCTGCACAATTTACATGCCATCTTCATAACATTTGGTTGAGCATTTCGTATAATTTTCTGTGTAATAAAAGTACACTTCACTATATTAGTGTACTGGTACAGAGGGACCTTCAAAATATTTTTAATTCCCTGCTAAAGATTTAATTTCTCACTGATCTGTGAAAATTATAATTACTGTAAAATGATGGTTATTGAATACATGTCCCTTCTCCTATTAACCTTTTTTCTGCTGTTGAATTAAATATTTTTGCTCAATGACAAAGTCGTACCGTAGGACTGTGCAGTGCTCTCAGATGAACAGGAAGCAAAGGACAAAAATAAAGTCCAGACTTGACTGAATTCACAGCAAGTGAGAGACAGGCCTTTTAAAACATAACCTTTTCAACACTAGATTTGTGGTAGCCAGGACCTGAAAATAACAAGTATAATACATGCAATAATAACATCCATGGAGAACTACAGAAATTTAGAGCTGTTGTAAAGCTGATAGAGGTTTAAATCCAAGGAATCATTTTATTACTCTACGTTGTTTAAAAAGACCCACAAAATGCCCACTGGAAAATTAGGTGCCGTTTTTATCTGTGCTGAATCCTTTGCTTCACTTTCTAGTCGTCTGTGAAAAACCAGGCTATTAAACTCATTATGGCTAGGGATTAACTTCAAAAGCAGTTCACATCTGCTCTGTTCATCCTTTTTTGAAAAATGAGGCTGTATGAGTTCACGATGAGCTTTATGCTGTCCATGCCACATAACCAGTCTGTATTAATTCCTTGAAATCACTGAATGGACAAAAAAACCCAAAATTATAATGATATGTTAACACAAACAATATTCCCCTACCTCCTGTAGAAAAGGTCATTATAATCTGAGGAGCACCCGTGCCCAGTGATTATAAAAAAGCTATGAAAAACAGTATTTCCCTAAACTAAAGAATGACTTGGGGGTCATGACAGAAGGTTCTGTATGGATGTGGCAAACTCTGCTTTATCTGATGTTTACAGTGGTAGCTGTGCTTCAAGTTACTAAATTCAGCTTAATAATGGAATGTATACTTTTCTGTGAGTTCTCTGCTTTCTTCATCTATTTCAGATCAGCTAGTGTCTCTAACGCATTCAGGAGCCTAGTTATCACCCAGTAATCGGGAAACAGAATTCATTGGTTACATTATGGATGTGGGACCTAACTATAGCATGGTTTGGAGGGACAAAACCCATAAGCACCCACTGCCTATCTTGTAAGTGTGAAGGAAAGGATGCAGTTCTCATTCCTCTGGCTGTAGTAGTCCACAGAGAGACACTGCTACACCTCTTTGGTGCATCAGCTACCACTGGGAGAAACTTTTTCACTTTTTATTGCTCTGCCTGGTGGGTGGAAATAAATGTGTTTCCAGGCATTGTGTCAGAGGAAACAGTGAGGCGGAAGGGTGCGACACCCTGGTAGCCCAGCTGTGGCTCAGCCTGCTGGCTCAAAAGAACATGGGGATGATTTCAGCAGCAGACTTCTTCCAGAGGGGCATAGTGCAGAGGGCTTTGCAAGCCACAGCAGGAGACTCCAAGAGCTTCCTCTGACAGCTCGGTGATGCTGCCCTGCAGTGCTGGGGTGGGAGACTCAGCTCCTTGGGCCACAGCTGTGGGCAGATGAGCTCTGTCTCGCATGGCTGATTCATGCAGTGATGCTAAGGCTGTGCACAAGGGAAAGGAGACTAGGTCAGAGTCACTAGGATGCCATGGTAATGGTTTGTGAGACTCAAATGCCAGCATGGTTGCTTGTCAGATACTCACTGAAATATTTCCCTGTGTGAAACTGGACTGTGTGAAACTGCAGGGCTTTGGCTGCTGCAATAACTGCTTTGGAAGGGAGCAGGGGCTCTGAACGAGGGCTGCCGCATCTTGGTGCCAGCCAGCTGCAGTCCCTTGGTCTCAGCAAAAGAAACAAGTCACAGCCTTGTCCCCTCTTTCTTGCAGTCCCTTGGTCTCAGCAAAGGAAACAAGTCACAGCCTTGTCCCCTCTTTCCTGTCCCCTTTTAGTTTAGCTTCTTTCACTCAGTACCACAAACAAGAAGCTGTCTCTCCATGAGCATATTCCATCACATGCAGCCACAAAGTCCTACGTACAGCTCCTGTGTACATAGTGTACATGACAGGTGGCCATTTCCCTAAAAAGCAACGTTATCCAAGGAATTCACATGTCTATGTTAACAAAAGCCACAGAACCAAGATATTTTTGTTGCAGTAAGTTTTTGTATTATTGCCTAAATGCTGTGGGAGGAGACTGTGTCATAAATTACAGATCCTATTGACAGCTTGCAAATAGAAATGTTGCTAAGGTTAGGACCCAAATGTACTACCAGTATCATATTTTGGTATAAACAATCTCAGTGGAGTATTTGCTTGTATTTACACTATTAGAAGATTTTAGGCCAGTGTAAAGAGCTGAAAGATGTTTGGCATTAATAATAATTCAAGGTAGGAATAAATATCAGCTCCCTACATGTCTGGGGAATACCTGAATATACTGACCTGCACTTCAGGGGTCTGATTCTTTTATCCTGCTTAGCATGAAGATCTAAAGAAAAGAGCTTGTACACCACATCAGAATTTTTTTCTTTCCTTTGAGACATAACATCTCAGCTGCAGTGCATAGTCATAGAAAGCTGTGAACCACATCTCCTGAAGTGTTAGCAAAATACTAAAAAAAGAGAGTATTGCATACTTTAACTGAGGGGTGTGTGTGTTTGTCCTTGACTTTTTGTTGGAAGATGTTTTGTGTATTTGTACATACTACTCTGTGCAGTTAATGTCACGGTTATGTACAATTTGAAAAATATTGGTTATTTAATTTTGAAATTGCACAAGAAAGAAGAATTTTCAAAACTTGTGGCTGATTTTCTGCTTAAATCCGTTCTTGTCATGTGCACATTGCTATCATACAATAACTAATGAGGTTTGCAGTAAATTATGTTCATCATTTACCATTTGACTCTTTTGTCTGTGTCCTTGCCAGGTGTCCATGGCTGTGGGGAGAGATTTTAATATTTCAAACTTTTAATCCATTGTGAATAACTTCCTAAAAAATAGAACCAGAACATTTTTTTGCTCTCTTTCCTGGAATTAGATCAGAAAAAAATTCCAATATATAATCCGTAGTCAATAATAGTTATAACGCGTTATCTCAAAATACTGGAGCAGGAAACAAAACAGTTATATTGGGGAAATTGCATATTTCTTAGAGCAAATAGTTTTCACTCAATATAAATTCTACTCACGAAAACTATTCATTTAAAATTTTGAACTTTCTGCCTACAAAACTGTACCTGTGCTTATCCCAAGTGATTGACTCCACAAACTAAAAGCTACTTTTACACAACGAGCTAATCAAAAGAGAGTCAAATGGCTAACAGACCATTAAAACCATTAGTTTGCATCTCTGATAAAGGATGAGTCTTGGTTTTTCCACTAGATAAAATGTTTTTAAAGACCTGGAAAAATGAATAGAAGAAAGAGAAAAAGTGTTATGTAATAATTGTAGGGAAAAAAATCTTCTAAAATACTTTCAGAAGTTCTCAAAGTACAAAGGCCAAATATTCAGCAAAACACCAATATCCACCGGTAAGTGGTTCATCAATCTAATACATATCTTATATAAAGTAACATTTCTATCCTTACAGTGTGACAGTACGAAGCACAATTTCATTGTAATCAACATGGGATTAATTTCTTGCTAGCTGAAGGTAAATGTGATATTTCAAAACCTTTACCTTTCTTCCTCTCTTCCTTTTTGCTAGAAGGATGAGGCAAATGTATTCTCACTGTTGTACTATTTTTTGTCAAGAACATTCCCTTCTTTTTTTTTTTTTTTTAAATAACGCAATGACTGCTCCACAGATACCTTGCATAAAAGATGTTTTTAGAAAGTCTACAAGTTGCATCCATTTATTTAAAGGAATCATATTTAACACATTGAGGACATTTTTCCAAACACCTTGTAAGCCTCGTTATCTCTCAAATCTCTGATACCGTTCTAAAGGCATATTCTTGTCACCATTGTACAGCACCAGTCTGGCACCTTCGAGTACCTCTGATGACATGTCTCTGACACATAGCAATGGCGCTGGTGGACCGTAAATCAGCTTATGTTCCAACTGCAGCTAGATTAAAAATATGGAAGTGTATTTTTTTTTTAATAAGCAGTTTCTTTTTGTCAAGATCAGCCTTAGTCCTACCTACCATGCAAAAGCAGACAGACAACTCTGTCTGTGCCACTGCTGCTCTCATGTGCTGGATTAGCATCATACAGTTCAGTATTCTCAGATTGTAAATTGTGCTCTCACTGATTTTCTCTGTTAAGATAAGCTCCTTGGCACTTGGCATTTCCTCTCCCCAAATGAACTTTGCTGCACAGTGGAAAGCAAATATTCTGTCATTTCCACACACAGAGGAAAGTGGCATAACATGCACTGGAAGTGAGATACTCTGGTGTATGGTGACAAATTACTATAAATAGCAGTTTTCAGAGAAACTGAGTGCCCACCGTCTGCCTGTATGATATGAGGTTACTTTCATCACCAGGCAAGACTAGCAATAAATCTAACTGTCTATTTATCTGTCTACATACCTATAAAGAGTCTGTATCCTAGGTTCTGTGACAGCTTAGAAAAATGGGATGTCAGCTATAATAAAAAGCACAAAGCACATTACGGGTTAACATCTGATTTCCTCTCCTGCTTCAGTATTGTCTCCCATGAGTTTTCTGAATCACCTGTGATTAAGGCAGGTTGTAAAGGCAGTTGCCCCCTAGCCCAGCCATCCCCTCCACATCAGGGTGCTGATGGCATTGGGAATCCTGGCCATCAGCTTGCAGGCCCCCATCTTCTAAAGATTGCCTTAAATCAGAGAGGGAGCCTGATCTGATTCAGCAAACAGGGCATCAAGATAGGAAATCCTGCTCTCTCTCCTGCTTTGTTCACTAATCTGTGGAAGAATGGTGAGTTAAATTAAAAGAAACTAAGCCACAAGGAAGCCACAAGGAACATTCTTTTGTTTATTGCTGGGCTGTCTTCTGGCAGATTTGTTCAGTGAAAATACAAACACATCACTGTCAGTACAAAGCTGCCTCTAACCTTTGCTTCGTCTCCAGTTTGGTTTCCCTTTGCACCAGCCTTTTAATGACAATTTAGAGGAAGGATGCAGCAGGCACAATGAAGAGCAGACAGATACTAACAAAAACAGGGAAGTAAATTGCTTTCCCTTCTCTGTGCAGCGTTGTGGTTGTGCAGCTCTAGCGACAGCCCTGGCTGTAGTCCCATTGCCCTAGTGACAAGGTGGTCCGGCCACACACTGTGGGACCACCCCAGCCCAGCAGAGGCAGGATCTGTATTTTCTGAGACAGCCACACTGTCTACTTGCAGCATGGCGAGAGGCTTCTCACCCTTTCCCAGCCCTGCAGCTGCTACTCCCTTATGCTGTGACTCAGCCCCATATCTGGAACAGGGAAGGCACGTTCATGTTTCCTCTCTGTTCATGCTACATATCCGTCTGCTTTCTGTGAAACATGAGACTGGCAATCTCTGTGTGTTAGGCTATGCATATTTACACTAGTGGCCCTAAGCTGGGATGATCATGTCATGCCTGAGGCAGGAGGGGAGATGCTCTGTGTTTAACTGATGTTGTTGAAAGAGCAGCCCTGCCAGGCAGTCTTTTTCTGACATCAGAAATTGTCCTTCTTTTACATGTGGGATCAGCTCTCAGGGCTCAGTGTTTTGTTTACATAATTTCATGTAGGTGTCTTTTTTTTCCTTCTTTTGTATGCAATGTGTATGATTTAATCAACAAAGGAAGTTTCCTTTGGACTGCACTTTGATGAAGAAACCCTGAAAATTCAAAATTACTTTTTTCTTTTTTTCCCCACATCTAGATAGGTTTTTTTTTTGTCTGCAATCTTTTCCAAGTCATTCCCACATGGGAGAATCCAGAATTTAATTCCTGTTTTGATGAACCACTGAGAGAACACTTTATAGTTCATAGCAGAATTTAACTGAGTCAGAGGCCAAAATTTTATTTGCTTACTTAATGTATGAGTTTACCTCACTGCCTTATACTTCCCATATTCACTTCCATGCTGCAGTTTTGCAGAATACCATTAGGAAAAAAGCCACTGGTTATACATAGGGTTATTTAGGCCTTTACCTGAGCAAGCCCAGGCTGCATAGATTTACTTTTAAAGATTATATGATATCTCCGACATGACTCTAATGTTTTCTAAAAGGCACTCATTAACTCTTTGAATCCCACCTTTAGCCTGTTTCTTTATCAGAAGGTGCCCCTAAGCCAAACTAAATTAAGTTGGTAAAATCCCTTTTGTATTTTTATATTCCAGAGTGTTTGAACTAGGAGATAGTTTATCTCAGTAGTTCATCAGCTTTAACTGAAGAAAGACAAATATGTCACATTTTTCTTGTTAGTATCTGAACTTAATGAAATTGTGTCCCTGAATTCTTCCTTGTCTTTCTCTCAACCTTCAACCCTTTCCTGAAATCCTGCTCTTTGCCATTTCTCTTTGATAACTGTAGACCTCGCTTGTAGTTTAGCTTCTACCTTATTCACTCTATCACTACAAACTATAGGTACAGAGATTATAATCCAGCATTTAAGTATGGATTTAGTAAATGGTTCACTGACTACAGAAGGATGCCTTGTGTACTCATTTTAATAACTACTGAATTTAAATTAAAGTTAACTCATGAAAAACGTAATTTTATTACTATTGCCTTCGTCAGCCTGACCACTTCATTTTCAGCTATTTTGCTTTGTCAGATTTACTAACTGCATCATGTTCTAAGCTACATGTAAACTCTTTGGGGTAGCTTAGCCTTTTTATCTGTTTGTGAGGCTCCCACTGCAGAGCCGCTCCAAATCTGACTGGGATCTTTGAGTGCTACTAGTAAAGTGAAGGGAACATCTAGGTGTGCGAGTACTTAACCATTAGTTTCACACTGATATGTGCCATCAGATACTAATTAATCTATTACCTGAATGCGTAATAAGAAAGGGTTTTAAAGCTTACAGTGAAGTAAAAAGTGCCTTTTTCTTTTCCTTTCCAGTTGCCTCAAAAAAAAAAAAAAAAAAAAAAAAAAAAAAAAAAAAAAAAAAAAAAAAAAAAAAAAAAAAAAAAAAAAAAAAAAAAAAATTACATGTGCAAAAATTACATGTGCCTTGGTATTTTTTCCAGCAGAGGTCACAACAACATAAGATATTGCCCTGCATCCATGTGAGCAACTACCTTAGGAAAGGATAAATCCTTACTATTTGATCCCATAAAAGTTGACAGAACTAAGGCTGCTAGCAGAGTTTCAGATCAACTGGGAATTTGTGGGAACGCCATTTGCTGATGCGATGTTTGGAATAATGCCAATAGTACAAGCTTCGCTGTGCTGTGGCTATCTAAAAGGAACAGAGAATTTAATAGGCCATCTGAAATAGTGCATGGGAAAATTCAGTGAAAAAAAAAATCTTTCCAACATTTGTGTGGTTTTCAGATATAATAATTGGTAGTATAACTGCTTGGGAATAAGTCTGTTGGTTTCTGTTTTTAAAAGCAGCATCGCTGAATCTTATAGTCTGACCCATAGGTATTTTGCATGTCAAAATAGTCCATTTATTCTCTCATCTCAAACATGACAATATGTAATGCTTGTTCAGAAAGCCAGCTTTAAATATAATTCATAAGTACTGCAAAAGCAAACTGCAAACTCATCAAAGCAAGTTTTTTTCAGGAGCCTCTATTTGGGAAGGAAAAATAATACCTTCTGTCTTACGTGTCTTGTTTAAAGTAACTGCGTAATGATTTTCGTTTTGCTGGATAAATGCATAGATATGTGGTAATATTCAGGTAGAAAAGCCTTATCCAGAATAATTTGGGAAACATTTTTGCAAAGCAAAGATGTTTGGACAAATTGTAAATTGTTATTCCCTCAGTGCAGGTAGCAAACAGCTCTGCAAAGAATCCAGCAGTACACCATACCATGGAGCATCTGTAATGGCCCAAACACCACAATAATGAGAGATCACATGCAGAGATATGATTAAAGAGAAAGCCACAGGCTTTATAAGCTGACAGAATGGGGCGGAGGGAGAGATGGTCCTGCCTCTCACAAACTGCTCCTGTAGGTAAGTACAACACAGCTTCAAAAGCTGAGACATCTGTCACAGGAGGTTACACGTACCTATCCCTTCTTTTCCATACCATGGGTGAACAGGATCAAGAATACCTCAGACTACACCTTTCTGTTCCCTAACACAAAACAAGTACGAAGGTGCAGGAAGGATCTTATTTCCAACACAATGTAAGGCAGGGCAGGTTCCATGCATAGCAGTGGTATATCCAGTCCCCACATTGTATTTCAGTAAACTACAACAAATAAATGTACAGCGGCAAACAATACTCCCCCAGACAACCACTAGCATTGCACTAGAAAAGACAAATATCACCTTAACTTTAGCTACCACTGTGCAATGTGGAGTAAGTTCTTTCTGTCTCCTAAGAGTCACAGGAAAACTAAAATAGTATGGGAATCTCGCAGCAAGAAACAAGGAAAGCTAACTGCAGGGAAGTATGAATACAAAACCCAACATCATCAGGATAATTTTCTTCACTGTATTGCTAACAATATTTTATTACTTATGTAGGATTATATTTCTGTGGTGTTTTGTGATGTGCCAAAGATACACAGCAGAATCGCTCATGCTACATCTCAAGTGATGGTACTGTCTCTGCACATATGGTGAACTTTGGTTACATCCCAGCAGGGCTGCAGGAGACTTTGCTGCTTGAAACTGCTCTTTTGGTTTGGCTTCTCTTTCTAGGGTTAGTCTACAAACAAATATATGGCCATCCAAAGTGACTCAGTTGAGACCTCTCTGCTGGATGGTCAAGGAATTAGTGGATACTTTTCCTGTGTCAGCTGCACCTAGCTGAGAGAAAGTAAGGAGCAGTAGCTGAATCCACCAACATAGGCGTTTAACTTCCACTTTCATTGTGTGTATTCAGAATTACAGAATAAAAAAAAAATGCCCTTTCTTGCTGTCTTGCCTGAAACTATCTGAAGTTTCTGTGAAAACATATTTTCCAATAGCAAAGTTACCCCACTACCCAAATGTCTACTAGGACATGTGTAGACCTGCTTAAAACTTGATTGTTACAAGTGCCAAAAGCCAGGTCACCCAGTATATGTTTAAATTATACTGAAAGTAACAAACTCAGATTCAGGATTAAACTCTACCATCTTTAAGCATGTAAACGTTGCAGAGCGTGACTAACACTGTGTGAACAATGAGGCCAGAGCTCCCCTTTTTCTGTCCTAGGGTCCTGGTGGTGAATGGATTTTGTTGTGCCGGACTCCAGTTTCAAATCTCTGGTACCAGACTTTTCCCAGCGTCTTTTCTCTCTAGGAAATGCCAATACAGCAGCCTGCTCTGTAGATGGCACTTTCTCCTTTTCTCCTGTTTCACTCGCAAGAAAGCATCCTTGTGCCAGAGATTGAGCCAGAATGACTCCAGAGCCTAGTGATTGCACGGGCTATTCCCTGCAAGTGCAGGAAGCTAGCCCCTAGCCTGTGCTATGTTTAGTTGCCCCATTACTCTTGACTGTTTTGCAATTGTTAGCTCGGTGCTTAGCATACAAGATTTTGCAGATTTCATTTCAATGTTCTTAATATGCTCACTTGGATCCTGAGAGCTCAGGGCACATCCTGGGAATGTTCAGGGACAGCAGGGTGCCTTCCAGTTAGACTGCAGCCCTGAGTAGGTGTCGTGGTTTAACCTCAGTCGGCAACTGAGCACCCCGCAGCCGCTCGCTCACTCCCCGCCACCCGGTGGGATGGGGAAGAGAATTGGAAGAGCACAAGTGAGAAAAACTCGTGGGTTGAGATAAAAACAGTTTAATAATGGCAATAAAATGATAA
>NW_008795939.1:4490316-4563511 GCF_000699145.1 Aptenodytes forsteri
CCCCCTTATTCTATACCATCTACGTCATGCCCAGGTCCTCCCTTTTCCAATACATTCCCGTTAATCACCACCCCTTTTCCTGTCTTTTGAGAGATAGATATAGATATATACACACATACAGATATCATTCCCTTAGTCTGTGGGCCATCCCTCTAAAATGTTCAGTGAGTTCATTTAGTCCATGACTTCAGGCTCCATCTGTCATAATCATCTTCCAGGGCAAGAAAGATGGAGATGGTATGTGGTGTTGGATTGTTTCATGTTGAAGTCAGTTCTGGTACCATCATCACTGCGCTTTGCTTGGTAGGGTAACTTTTATGCTATTTTGTCAATCTCCTAGGAGTTCACAGGTGTGTTCTAGGAGGTATTTCAATGAAGAGTAAGTTAAAAAAAAAAAAAAGTTTTTAAAAAAAATGTTTTAACTCAATTGTACACATAATTTATATGGGATTGTGGCATAAAAAGCATGATTTTCTCCCAGGCAGATAATGAAATAAAGAATATTTCAATCCTAGGTTAAAATAGGATTCTTCCTGATTCTGCAGTAACTGTATCATTGTTCATTCATGTGTTTTTTATTTCACTGACAGACGAGGTGAGTTAAAGTAATGTTGTGCCATCACCTCCTTGAGGCTAGGAACATTTCCTTTATATAAATCCTTCTGCAGGTATTCTTTTGACAGATGATTTTTCTTCATATACAGTTTTTCTTCATATACATAGATACTTTTTTTTTTTTTGTTGAGGAAATGTTTGTATTGCATTATGGCAAAGGAAAAATGTATTTACTGTGAAAAGAAAACAAGACCCATCTGTCACAAATGTCAAAGCAGTAGAATCAGATTTCACATATAAGCCATTGTTCAAAGCCTTCTTGAGATCCACATTAATAACTACATCAAAGATTGAGCTGAGTGGCATCCTAGCATTAGTAGGTTATCTGTGGATGACTCCGCTCTTTTACGCAGCTATTTCTTAAGTATTGGCAAGAAGGGAGAAAATATAAAAAGCTGAAACATAAATTAAATTAAATAAATTAGTTCCTCTAACCTGGCTACACAGGCTCTCAAATAGCTTCTTCTCCTTTGCTAACTACGGAGTATTACTGTAAATATTACTGATGTCTGAGGGCCACATTGTGGGTTTTTTTTGCCTTATATACTTGCGTTTCTTTTAAGTCTAATCTTAACTATGAATTCGCTGAATCTGTCTATTATGCCGAGTTTGTTCTATGTAATTTTTTTTCTCAA
Organism: Aptenodytes forsteri; assembly: GCF_000699145.1. NCBI lineage: Eukaryota > Metazoa > Chordata > Aves > Sphenisciformes > Spheniscidae > Aptenodytes > Aptenodytes forsteri. Next base: position 4,491,567 of record NW_008795939.1, read on the forward strand.
TTCTGAATTCTTCATATATATGCTGATCTCTAGCCTTCTGGGATATGTATTTAAGGAAGAGCTATAAAGGTTAGAAGCTGGACTTTTTAGATTTTAGATGAAAAATGTCATGGGGTGGAATGTTTAATTTATTGTCACTTTCAAATGTTGTAACCAAAAGTGTATTCTTACAAATGTTAAAATATCATAATTGCCTTAATTTTCCATCTTATTCCATAATATGAGACATTTTCTTTCTATCTCTGCAAAAGGTTCAGTGTTAGCATACCTTTTCTGTGGACATATATTTCTCCCTTCTCAGTAAGGATTCTTGATTTGCTTTATATCTTTGCTCCTGATTGTTTTTTCAAGCTTTACTTTTTAAGCCCATAAATGTTTGGGGAGATAAAATCTTGTCCACTTTATTCACTGGAGTCCCTCTGCCTTCATCTGATTAGTATGAACAAGATTTGACCTTGGCATTTTGGATTTTGCTGGGTGGTTGTAGTCCACTGCCACACACACTCACAGATTTGTGCATCAGTACTTTAGAGCAGCAATTTTTCTCACAGAGAGCACAAGGACTAAAAAGTAAACAGATATTTTCTGTTTAATCATGTAATGTCTTATTTATACAATGAGAATTTTAGTTTTAAATATTTAACTTGTTTCTGGATTCTCTCAACCGGTGTGCTCTTTTTTCTGTCCTCACATTTGTTATACATTTCCCTGGTTGAATACCATTATTAAAAGTCTCACCTTCAAAATAATTTATTCTATGCAGCATTCAAGTGAAAGATTAGTTTTAAAGATGTCCATTTGGTTTGTTTAAAGATTAAAGAGCTAAAATGCATCTTTCAGGTAAAACATGGTTTTGGAAGTTAAAGCAGTAATGTCATGCAAGCAGCCCTGAGGCAGTAAAGCACCAGACCACGATGAATAACTGGTTCTTCTATTCAGAGCACACCAATGCTCACAGGAGATGTTTACCTGAATCACAGGGACATCTGGACCCATCAAAATTAATGCTAATGACAGCTGACACCCCTAGAAATCTTCAGTTTAAAAAGTCTCTTTGTGAATGAGACTGACATTTTTGTATAGGCTATAGAGTGTTCAGGCTGATCTCTTGTCATCGACAAGTCAGCGTCAGCATGGACAGTGTTGAGTGCTTGATTTAACAGTCAAAAATGATGTCAGACTCCGCTAGATTTGGTGGTTATGGAAAGTTTCAATCTGTTAGGAATCGATCACTTTAATACATAGCTAGCTGCTCCCATACGGCTCTTCGTATGACATGAAGGAAGTCCTAATGAGCTGTGAACCTCTTCTTCCCAGCTGTAACAGTGACATAAAACCACACAAAAATCTGAGTCAAACTGACTCACCCCACCCTTCTCCCAGGCAGCTGCTTGTGTGCTAGGAAAGTAGGCACAGAAGGAGGCAGTGAACCTGCTATGACCTTGATCTGGACAGATATGTTTGGTGTGAAGAAGGCATATGTATTTTTCTTCCTATATGTCCTGTATGTCAAAGTTTTAAATTTTCATAATCTCCTTTTATGAAATAAAATTCTGCCATGTTCTGTTCTTGTAAATATACTCCATAATACGACGACTTACATATAAGCTCATATTTGTACATCAGTTGCACAGGATTAGTACTTAAATGCATTTTTTTTGTAAGCAAAGTATTTACAGAAAAAAATAAGCAGGTAGCAAGTAGTCAGTAAACATGTGCAACAAATACATCTCATAAAAAAATTAGTCATTTGGCTAAATAAAGTTTAAAAAGTCTCTTCCGGTGTCCATAAAGCCACATAGTTAAGTAGCCCAATTTCTAGCAGTGAATAAGCCAGTGGAGGTTAACTATTCAGCCTACGTATTCACAGAGGTGGGGGAAAGTGACAGGTGAAATGTTAAAGGTTTTGCAAGGGCTCCCTTTTTTAGTGGTAGGTGGTACATCACATACAGAAAAGAAAAAAATAGTAGGTGATTGCTGAGGTAGTGACATATCATCAGACATGATCTGTCTTGTATCAGTGAATAGTGTAATACACAGACATTTTTCCTTTTGCTAAAGATAATTAAGACCTCTCTGAAGAGGAGTACAGTGACACAGTGCAGGGTGAGGAAACATATTGTGAATAAAACACACACCTTGCTTTGCTGAGTGTAAGGTTTATGTTCCTAGGATACTTTCTCATGGAGATTGACCTCTCCTTAGTATTAATGGCACCAATTGTTTTCTTCTGTTTGTTTGCTGAGGTCTAGAGAGAAACATAATGAAGCCTAACTTTTCCACCAACAAATCAGCAAAATACAAGGTATGAAACATGCTGTTTATTAGACTGTGAAGTTTCTTCGGCTCTATAGAGAGGACAGATTTTTTTACCCATTTCTATAATGCCATGGCTAATTGTCCATGTAAATAACTCCACAATTATGTCTCTCAATCATATTGAAATTATTTATTATGGCATTCAACATGGAAAGCTAATTTCATATTAAACACCTCCTTTATATAGGTGTTAACAGAGAGGTAGCCATGGAGTACAGGGGAGTATGTACATCAGAAGATGGAGGCTGAAATAGTAGAAACCTTACTGCTTTTCCCATTGCACATTAGATGCCGTAAGGAGTGACTAACAAAGAAGCTATATGAGATTTTTTTTTGCTGAGACGGAATTTGGGTATTGTGACCTGGGAGTGCTCCTCTCCTCTACCTCCTTACTGTTACTTTGACTGTGATTGTTCCCCCTCATTTGTGATCAAGCCTGAGAACAAGCAGGCAGCAGGTGGCGTGGAGAGGGCACTTTGTACCCAAGAGCTTCTTTGTTGTTCTGCTATTTAACTTGGTCTTGTAAAAGATTTCACCTCTTTCTAATCATGTTGTTTTACCTTTAGACCCCTACAGCCACAACAGTATTAATGGTGAGTGTTTGTACCTCCTTCCTGCTTCAGACTGAATGTCCTTCATGACATATGGATATGTGGAGCTGTGAATTCAGATTCCTTCTGCTAGCTTTAGTTAACCTATGCCCAAGGCCTCCTATATTAAACAAACAGAACGTCTTTATTGCTCAGGACATTAAAAAATAAATACTTACATTTATTTTATTTTAGAGAATTTTGACTTAGTACACATAAAAGACATAGAAGACCAATTTTCCCTGGAAATTCCCCACTAGGAGAAAACAATAAGTTAAGAATATTGATTAAAAATTAGTATATTAATATTGAATAAATAATTTGCAATGAGTGTTTACTCCTCTGCGGGATAAATATCTGTAGACAGTTTATGATTTTCTTGTGTTCATTCATCATCCAAATATATGCATTGGCATTTTTCCCTGTAGTTTGAACTTCACCAATGTGCTGTATGAAGGCCCATGCATTGCGCTGAAAATAAGTGCACTGTTGATTGGTGATGAAGGTTCATAGGAGATAACTTGCATGTACGACGATACAAAGGCATTATTCTGTTTGCCACAGCTGGATTTGTGCTGTATGGATCATGCTATGTTATCAAAGCTTCTTAATAGTCCGTGAAGGAGGTATTGGTGGCTAAAGGATTTTTCTGTGCTGACTGTGAGATGGTGCCCAGTTGCAGTGGTTTGTTTAATAACTTGAAATGCTTGTCAGTTTATCAAATTGCACTTTATGTCCAGACCCATCTTGAATGGGGGTTTATTGAGCATTTGTAATTGTCAAGCTATTATTTAGTCATAATCTTATACTCCATATAGAACTATAAGCAATATGAGGATATAAACTAAAATAATAAAACAAACTCTCTCCTTGCTGCTATCTCTTCTAGCTTGCTTGCTTCTAAATAACCCTCAGTACTAATAATTTTTCTTGGAAGAGTTAGCCACTTCTATTCTGCTCCCGTAGAGGACAACCTTATTGTATTTTGGTTAATATTTCTCCCAAATCTCTCTGTAATGCCTATTAGTAATCTGTAAAAGCAGCTGTAGTCTCTTCCTCTTGCATGGCCAGTTTATTATACTGTTTATGAATCATCTTTGTTGCTACCCTTTGAGGACTGTTTCACGAGTTGGATTTTCAACAGTCAAACCACCCGATACTCAGTTCTGTTTATTGGATCTTCATGCCTGTCCAATTTTTCATGCAGCAAATTATTTATGTCCTTCCTACAAGACTGTGCAGCATTTTATTTGACTGAGTCAGTTTATGTTGTGCTTCCAGATCTTTAACTTTTGTTTCCAGAGCAGTATATTCATCAAGCCACTGTTTTTCTCTCAGCATAGCAAAGGTTATAATTCAGTCCTTAGGGCCTCCCACTAAGTTCACAGGGAACTATTATTCCCAAATTTTCAGAGACTCTTTTTTTGCTACTTTATTTTAAAGTGGACTTTTGCTAATAAGGAGTTATTTAAATCTCACTTTTCAGTAGGGGAATAGATGGAAGACAACATTAACACCAAGAGAACTGGAGCATGACTTGAATGAGAAGAGGGAAAGCAGAAGGATCAGGCAGGACAAAAACTATCTGACAGCAAAGATGATGATGGAGGGGCTGGGGAAGGACAATTCTTCTATTAAAGCCCTTCATGTTAACTCTTACAGAATTACAATGACATCTTACAGTGAGATATTTCAGAATCTCAGGGTGATCCTTAGCTTTACTTTCATTCCTCGTCAGACTCCTTATACTTCTGCTATTGCTTCCTTCCTTTCTCCCTCTTTTTCTTGCACTTGTCTTTTCTGCACTTATCTTTTGTGTCCCAGATGGGATATGCCACTCTCCTCCCCCCAAGCCCTTTTGCCTGCCAAGATCTCACATCTTTCAAATTCCTCCCTAAAACCTACTTCATCAGGGAATTTTCACTCCTTATCCAAGCCAGATGCCTTTCTTGCTCTGAATATTTTTTCCATATCTTCTCTTGTCTGTCTTAAGACCTGGATATCTGGCAGTCGAGGATTATCAATAATTTTCTTTCTTGAGTCAGAATGAGAATTCCTTACAGCTTCACTATTTTGACTGAAATAGCTTGAGGGTACCTCTATCCTGCTGTTAACATTCAATAGCTTCCCCCCTCTTAAGAAAAATAGTGTGTCAGGGCAGGGGAGGGGGCAGGGACGGCCTTGGTGATGGCAAGACAATGGTTTTAAGGACCCCAAGTTTCTACGACTTGCTTTTCTATATGATATAAAATTGCCAGAAACATGTAACTTTCCAAGAAGCCTGCAAAAGCATCTCCTTGGTCATACTTTCATGAAAATTAAAGGTATGCATTCAATAGTATTAATGGGATAGAAAGGTAGTTCATTGGAAAAAGAAATAGTCCTATTCAAATCTGCTGGGATTTTGCTGTACATTATTTACTCAGACACCCACTGCCTTGGAGAACTATATGAAAAAATCACCGTTTCAATCCAAACATAAAATATAAATTTAGTAGTTGCTGCTGACTATGGCAGTCAGTTTTCAGGGGCTTTGAAAAGAAGTGCAGCAAGTTCACTTCTTTTGTTAATTTTTATTCTCTGTGAAATGCTGACTATAACTTCACTAACATTATAAGCAATATTTACGTAGAGATCAACTATTGCTCTTCTTGTGTTTGCTTTAGCCCAGTAAATTTCAATGGTGCTGCTTTGGCATGTAACAGGAGTAACATGATAGTGAATCAAGCCCAGAAAGAAAGGACCTCCTTAATTACCTGTGTAATATTTGTGGAGTTTAAGTCCTCATTTATTCCTGCCCAGACTGGGTGATCACAAGTCACTGTACCCATGTGCAGATATAATGCAAAGACATAACAAAGATATTTCACCATCAGATGGAGTCTTTAATACTATGAATATGGTTACAAACACTCTTAATTGTGAAAGGACATTTCTTGTATTCACAGAGAGATTGTATTTGTACTAATAGTGTGTGCATTGTGGAGAGCAATCCACTCCTGACCTTGACTCTGAGTTAGTAACCAGGCAGTTGAGGAACAAATGGGACCATATGCTGAAATTGTTCTGGGTTGGACACTTTGCTGTGTGCTGTGAACTAGTGTGCTCTTGTAAGGTAAACTGGACTATGCAGTTTATTGAGCCTTTGTTTGCCTCCTTCAAACATATTTCAAGTGCTTTAGGCAAACACACATATATTGAATTCCTTAAACTTACTAGATGCCAAAAGGTGTATCTCTTTACATTGGCATCTCTTGGGAACAACTTCAGTGTGTCATCAGATTAACCCAAAGCTATACGTGGCTCTGATGAGAAAGTTGGGTGTTTCACCTTGGTTCAATGCCAGTCTTTGTCTTCTTTTGCTCTCTCTCTCTCTCACTCTCTCTCATGCGTAATATACACATGGAAACATTTCTCTGACTCAAGGCTTTTCAAAGAATGAGAACTTAAAGTCACTACTAGATGCTACATTTTGACCACATTGAAACATTTAAATTGACAAAACAAGACCATTGCCAGCTATGTTTTAACTGTACTTAAGAGAAAGATTCTGTCAAACAAGAACTAAAATAGATTTACAATATTGCTGAGAACAGTTTTAAAATATTTTAGGCATTGTAAAGAAGAATACATGTATGCGTGCATGCAAGGGTCGAGTTGATCCTTCTCCTATACCCCTCCATTTATGTTGGGTTTTCCCTTTCCTTGGGTTGTATTTCAAAGTCATTCTTTGCTTGTGCTTGCAATTGCAGGCAGCATAGCCTGGTAGGACTGGATTTGCAGTCCTATGCTGCCAAAGGACACTGGAGGAGTGAGAACCAACTGCCCACATAGTACACATTCAGAGGGGAGTTGCTTCAGACTAGCCCTAGTCTGCTTCTAAGAGCTGAATGGTTATTAGTGGTGGGATCATACCAGACACAGGCCAAATGTGCATCTTCTGGCTTAGTGTCATCAAAAAGGCACCCACATTTGCTCCCCTGTATCAGTCTTCCATGTGAACCAAAGAAGGTAAGTGGGGATTTCAAAAGTGCACTCCTGATCTAAACCAAAATGCAAATGTAGACTTACTGTCATGTGGCTTATTTATCCTCCTTTGAGACTTCTACAATTGACTTCATCAAAAGGAGAATTAGGACAGTAGAGATTTATGAAGACCCATACCTGCTCTACATACTGCTTTTCATGTCTTTTAAAATATTTAATCTTTCACTATATCCAGGTTTTCTTTAATACTATGTTCATTACCACTTTTAAAGTCTTTCAGAGTGTTTTGCCATTCTTTTCTTCTCTGCAGCTTATTTCTTTAGGATTTTTTTTTCTTTTCCCTTTATTTGGCATTTATTTTGATTTCTGTGTTTTCTTCTCTACACTTTCCTCTGCTGAACAATCTCTGCTAATTATTGCCACAGTGTATTTTTACTTTGGATTCACTCTTCCTTCTTTTCCTGCTTCTATTATTTTGTTTCTTGATATGGGACCAGGATTTGGTTTGTTTGACAACTATGGCTAATGAAATTATTTCAGAGGCATATATATGGGATTTGGAACTGACAGCTTTCAAGAACAGATAAAGCAGAGGCCTGTGGAGAGATATACTTGTGTCACAAGTCTTACGTCCAGTCCTTAACTTCATTAAAAAAAGGTATCCAGAGAAGAGTCATAGGGTGAAATCCTGACCTGGGTTTTGTTTTAACCATTTTATTAAAAAAAAAAAAAAATTGGCAAGCGTATCCAAACAAACAAAACCTCTTTCCTTTCAATACTGTGCAAATTCTCCATACTTGCTGCTTAAAAATTTGTGGTGTGCTATGTTCTTACTAATGGGCAGAGCTTGTATGTAAGGTTGTATGTAAGGCTGACCCTCTCTAACAAGAGATGAATTGTGGCTCTGGATTCAGTCTAAAAAAAATATGACCCTGCCAGTAACAGGCTATGTAATTGCTGTACTTGGTGTCTGCAGACTACTGTCCCAGAGCTTATCTGGTGGCTGCTGATGGTGAGCGGCCATCGGAGGGTGCTGATAGCTGCTCTGGCAGAGAATTGTGAAACACTGAAGCTGCACAGACCAAGAGACCTTAGAAGTTATGATCAGCTTGGGACACATATGTCTGCAGAGGGCCTTTCTGACAATAAGCAGCTATATGAAAAAGAGAGGATGAGGAAAAAGGATGAAGGGAAACAATGGACTAGAGGAGGAAAGAGGAGGGAGGAAAACATGCAAGTTATATGCAGGCATATGAGTACAGGAAAAATGGAGCGGGTATAAATCACAAAGGAGATTGCCTTCCCTCACCTCCCCTTCTCTATTTTCCCTTCAATATTTCTTGCTTGTTAAGACTTTTTTATATACTTATCACTACAAAGCCAAGTGCTGGCTCTTTGCAAATTGTCCAGTGTTCTGTGTGTTCATATTTTTCCATTTATAATACTGTCAAAGAATTAAGGACTTTAGTCTCCATATAGCCAATACAGCATACTGCTGATGACCTAAACACACAATTGAGACAGTAGTGCCTCTTTAAGGATATAAAATACATGCTACATAGTGCCGAGTGGTAAACCAGTGTAATAGAAAAGACTAATGAAAGGAGCAATATTAGGTTTTGAAGGTGGATTTTAATACTGTTTAATATTATCCAGATTACATTTGTGTATTCTGATGAACAAATTCAGTAGTCTAAGAAAAATATCTAGAAGACTACTTCTTTTGAAAGACACAGAAAAGAATCTATCTGCTAATTACTCATAAGTGCTTTTGTTAAGGCCACAAAGAAAAGAAAATGCAAAGAAAGCCTGCCATCTAATATTTAGAAAAGCACATAAATTCAAACTGTATCTGTAGAATATATTGAAAAAGGAACATTTTCATAGCATTACAGAGACCTTCCACTGAAAATAAAAACCAGTTCTTTCTGAACATGAAAGAATCTATCTGCTAATTACTCATAAGTGCTTTTGTTAAGGCCACAAAGAAAAGAAAATGCAAAGAAAGCCTGCCATCTAATATTTAGAAAAGCACATAAATTCAAACTGTATCTGTAGAATATATTGAAAAAGGAACATTTTCATAGCATTACAGAGACCTTCCACTGAAAATAAAAACCAGTTCTTTCTGAACATGAAATACAAAATTAGTTACTATGTACCAGACATCATTAAAGTTTTTTCTCAGTTAATCACATGAAAATTTTCTACATTATTCTTTATATTGTTAATGTAAGCAAGTACCTCTTATACAATCAGAAAGCAAAAAGGTTAATGAATAATTTGGGATATAAAACTTTTCAGAATTCAGAAAGCTTTTTCAGATTCATTTGAAGATATTAAACTCTGCACCTCAAGCAGCATTATGAGTTCTTCTGTGGGATTTTGATTGTGACAGTCTTAACTTCTGTGTATTCATGAAGGCCATATTCTCCCCTAGAAAAAAGAGAACCAAGAACAATATTTATGTTAATGCCTTTTATATGAGTTATGTCCTGGAAGGGATTTTTGGTGGTGCTGTGCAATTGGCCAGATGTATAACAAGTATATTGGACATATTTGGAAGACATCTGTGCAGCTAGACTGCTGCTGGAAGCCTTTCGAAAAGCTACAGCAACTGTCACCTGAGAACAGTGAGAGAGACAGCAATTTCATTTCTGTGCAAAAGAACGGCATTTAATCAATTTAGTGCATTTCTAAACTGGGTTTCTATGCAGCAAATCAGGCACATGTTAGGTCTTCACAAGCATGCTCAACAAGTTATTTGCAAAGGCCTTCCTCTGACGTCAAGAATTTTCTCCAGAGTCAAAGAATAGACTCTTCAGCTCAAGTAAAAGGGGGACATAATTAATCCACTATGAAATCTCCTAGTGACAAATACTTAATTCTTACTGACATGTTGTTAGCATGATTCCACCTTTACATTTTACATGATGAGATGGAGCTTGCTTGTGTGCCTAGATGTTTGACATCTGACGCAGTCAAACTATTTAGATGTAATTGATTGTTTTATAGAACAAAGGTTTGCTACAGTATAATGTTATCCAGTTCTCACTGCCATCTTACTAGACACATATGTATGCAAAACAGAAATCTGTGCTCAGGACTTTTAGTGCTGTGGTAAAATGTTTACTGATTCTCTTCATTTTTGAGAGGCATTCTGTTAGTACATGACATTCAGTAGTTTAATTCATAATGGTATTAACATTCCAAGAATTACATAGGGAATTTTATTCTGGGATTCAAGGAAGTCAATGGCTTGACACACAGACTTCCTGATTATTTCAGTGCAGTTGTTTCACACATATTTCCACCTCTGCTAAAACTGATTGCCACATGTTTACAAAACTTTTTTCCATGGCAGACATCTATCTGGTGTTAATTCCTTCCTTGACCTTTATCAGGAATATTTTTATTGATCCACTAATTGTGATTTTGAACGAAGCATTAGGAAAAACTTCATTTGCACAAAAGCTTAACTCCTTCAAAATGCACTGTTACAGAGAATATTAATCTTTATGATAGCTTATTATTGTTTTCCTGTTATTTCCAGCAAATAAATCCCCAAAATATTTCTGCAAAAAGCTGTAATTCAGAATTGATGATCTCCCAATTTTTGGCGCCCAGCAAATGCAAAACAGTCCTTGATAGTAATGGCCTACATTATTGTGTTTTTTCATTTTGACATTTTCTAAAGCTCTCAGCATTGGCATAACTCTGTTTCCTTTGAAGTCAGTGGGAACTTTGCCATCAGGAGCAGATTGAGTCCAGTGATAAGCAAGCATGAAAAACCTAGCCTTTATCTCTTAACCTAGCCTTTCCCTTAAAAAAAAAAAAAAAAAAAGAAAAAAAAAGAGAAAAAAAAAAGATGAAGCACTTCACCTGCACATATGTTTTTTAATTACTTCCATTATTCATTAAAAGTGCTATGCATTTGGCTTAATAAAAGGGAAAATGTACATGTTTTTATTTTTTTTCATTGCTTTAAAAATAATTTGTTTTTCCCAGATATATGGCATTTTTAACAAAGGACTGCTTGTGATTTACATTCCAAAAAACCCCAGAAGACATAATTCTACATAATGTAATGAACATGTATAATATCAAATGTTTCATGATGTAATACATTACATGATTCTCTTACTAATATGAAGATCAGGATGAATACAGGTAAGACAGGACATGATTCAAATTGAAACTGGACTAAACCTCAGAAGTTTGAAAGAATTTGATTGGCTTATCATTTCTGTATACTCCTCCACTTCTAGTTTGGGAAAAGACTAAAGGTCTGAAGACTACAGAGGACTGTTTTTATCATAACTTTTGACCAAGCTGCAATGTAGTGTAAAAACATTGTTGTCACAAGACTTTTGAACTGAAAACTCTTGTTTAAATCAAGGGTATTGAAATGTCTTGTGTTTTCAAAAACCTACAATTTAAAGGGGATTCCACAAACTACACACATATATAACTTCATGCAAATGACACTTTCTATATATATGCAAAAAATGTAAACCATAAACACAATGATCAGTTTTGCATACCAGTAGACTGCAAGCTAATAAAAAAAATGGTCATTTTGAAAAAGTGTGTATCTAAGTAACTTTCTTATTTGTTTTGTAGAGGAATTCTTTGCTTGAAATTGTCTCTGACAACATGAAGCCTCTAAACACTACATAGACTAATTTGACAAAATCTCAAACCAGGCATTGTAGTTATGAACGTTGAATGTTGTGTTTTGGAATTTCATTTTGCAGTTCCTGTGAATCTACATTTTTAAAAGTATTTACTTACATTTCTCGTCCATTTCCTGACATCTTAAACCCTCCAAAAGGACACTGAGCAGACATTGCACTATAACAATTAACCCTGGAAGAACAGGAAAATTACTTTTGACAGGGTGAAACAACTTTTTTCACTTCTGAAAAATCAGTGTTTTTCTGTTGACTGTAAAAAAAACTATGGTGATATTCACAAACTATATCTGAGTGATATATTTGGAAAAATATGTGTAGTTCAAGGTTCAAAGAAACAAAGCATTACCAGAAACTACAGTCATGATCAGGATTCTAACACTCATCAAGGGTCTTCAAGCAGAGTGACAGTCATATCTTTCTCTGATAGTTATGATAAAGTTCCTTCCTAACTAGTTCATAAGCTCTCAAACCAAAGACTAGTCACAGTTAAGTCTTCTGCAGGTACACTTCCAAGAGATAAATCCAGCATTGCTTCAGTATATATTTAGGAAGTTTTGTGTGATTCTACTTAATGTTAAACCATATTCTATATTGTAGTTGAGAACAAAAATACAATAATGAGGAAGAAAGGAATTTCACAGGGGAATTTGTAGCATGAAGAGTTTTGGCAGAATGTGCATCCTGCTACCTAGCTGAGAAGCTCTTTTTGTCTTGCAACATTGCCACATCAGATATTCTCTATTTTCTTCTTTTATAATTTCTCCTCCTGCCAGTCTACTGGTTTCAACAAAAGAGGTTCTGCTCATAGTTAAGGATTCCTAGACAGATCAGCAATCACGTAAGAGTAAAACCCAAAGATTCCACCTTTATTTTAAACTTTCTTCGCTTTAAAGAATACCAACTCCTAAGTCAAAACTGTTAACTTATTTTTAGAAAGCTTATGTTTTTAGGTCACAGGACCTGAGCAGGAATTTGTGCTTCTTTCAGATAAAATGTAAATTGGACACAGGTTTTGCGTTCAAGTAAAATTGGTTTTTCTCTTTCTGGTGCATTGAGATAACTGTAGGGAAATGCAGATCTCTGTCAGTGATAGTCATTAGACTCAGTCTGCTATTCCTCCAAACTTTCACTCTTGCATGTCTCAGCCTTTGCCTTTCCAACTCCATGTAAATTGTGTCTTTCTTTTCCATCGCTGGAAATAGTTGTCCTTGTACTTGTAGCAGTTCTCCCCCACTTGTGTTTACTTCCTTTTCTCAACTGCATTTTATCAATCTTTTCCATCACAGGTGGATGTTCTGCTCAGGTTAATGGCCACAGAACTTCAGATAATTAAGTTCTTTACACAGTACAGAAAAAGAACCCCACAAATTAAGTATGTATTGGGATATCCCCAGTTCCTGAATGGAAAGGAAAGTGGCACTCTCACTGTATTTCCTTTTGTCTCCTTTCCTTTTTAGCAAGTCAATTTCGTTTTTCAGACTAAGTTTACAGGACAATTGTATGAAGACATACAAGAAGTATTTATTTAATAGCATGTTAAGTATGGAAAGGTGAGGGGAAGAGAGACACAGGAGGATGGCATTAATCTACCTCTCTAAAGATGACAAGGAATTGAAAACTAAAAGTATACTACCCAAAGAGGTGTTAAAATGTCCTACAATTACTGCCATTGGCACCTGCAGTTCTGAAGGAAGAATTAAAAAAGCCATTACTTACCATACTGTTCCAGCCTGAAGAGCAGCTGCAAACGTCAGTGCTTTATCAATGTCTTTGGTAAAAACTGCTGCTGCTAAGCCATAGGTAGTATTATTTGCCCTCTTGATAACTTCATCTATAGTTTTAAACTTCATGATTTGTTGAACAGGTCCAAATATCTGTTTCAGACACATGTAAACATATGAAGTGGACTAGTATAGATTACTATTGTAAATAATTTATATTTTTAAAATTTATTTCTGTCAGATGGCCTTATTCCTGAATTCATTCAGTCAAGAGTGTACATCTCAGAACAAAAAGTATTATAAATTCACACAAAGATAAGATTTTTATAGTATGGAGCTGTCCTGGTTATCCAAATCAAGATAGCCTATTGTGAAATGATTAATAAAACAATAAATAAATAAATAAATAATGAAAGCAAATAAATAAAGATGAAAAGATACCCACCATAAAGCTAGTTAGCATGGAGTCACAGTGTGTCACATATCTATACTGGTTACTAACAAACTGGTATTTTCTTGGTAAGCTCCAGTTTTAGAGTTGAGAAAGACATTCAACTTTTCCTTTCCCTAAACTTTCTACTAGACTTTTATCTCTGTAGGTAGCTGCACAACTGGGCATGTATGCCAAGTGAAACAACTAATTCTGCTTTCCATATGGGTGTTATGTGAGATAATCGTCCCTGAGACTTGGCTTTCTCACTACTGCTGCTCTGTGTTCTCAGCCAGAGGTACCCATGCCCACCATGCAGTGCCAACGTTCTGTAGGGCAGGGGGGCATTACCATATCTAATTACTTCCATTCCCATAGATCATGAACTTGCCACTTGATTTTCCTGGAAAGTGTTTAGTGCTATTTTCTAACTAGAGTTGCAGGGATTGATTTACATAGATCATACAAACCACTGAACGTTCCTCCGCTGTTCAAGCTGTGAGTTTCAAACCCTGGATATTCTTTAAATTGCCTTGGCTCTCTGGGGTTTCATTATTCAATACACTCAAAATAGTGTGAGAGAAGCAGTTCCTGTACTTCTGACCCAAAGGAAATGAATAGATCTGTGAAGAAACATACCTCTATGCAGTTTCCTACCTGCCTCCCAGACCGGCAGAAACAACCCAAATTATTTCTCATACAGCTCTCTCCTGTTTTATAGCTCTCTCCCTGTCACAATTAACTCTAGATGCTCTGGCGTTCGTTTTAACTCAGCCTGTTGACTCTTGCTGAATGTACTAGGTATGTTCAGCAGGCTGCATCAGCAGTATCGCTGGCTATATAAAACAACACCTAGATTTGTAACAATTTTGAAGGAGCTTTCTAATATGAAGAAGCATAATGGACACCAATTGCAGTAAAATTGCAGCACAATTGCAGCAGTTATTAATCAAGATGAATGTAAAAAGCACAGAGAAGAGGTCATAGCTGGACTTTGAGGCTGTGTTTACAGAACTGTTTTTCTCAATGGCATAGCAGCTCTGCACTCCTAACCCTCCCCGTTCTTTGCAGATGATCACTGCTGCCCTGGCACTGCCACCATAGTTCGGTCAGTAAAAGCTCCTTCAATGCTGTGTAGACACATCTGCAAACTGATCTATGTTAAATCACCCTGCAGAGGCAAAACTCTGCTTTGCTGTAATTGCCACCAACAAAATGCCTGTGGAAGCACAATCTAACTATTTTCTCTTATTGTAAATAGCTGCTTGGTGCATATTGTGTCCAAACCCCAACTTCAGTGGCTCCTTAGGCAGTGCAAAGAGTTCACAAGTTGTGCCTTCAAGGTTTGCTTCTCTGTTACAGGTTACCATGACTGATATGTGAGATGGGCAGTACAGGGTGATGTAAACAACCTGAACCTCAGCATTTCTTACCTACTGCCAGCTTAAGCTGGAGCCTTTGTTGGCAGGCCAGCCTCATACTCCTCTCTCTCATCTCCACTGACTTGGTGAAATGGGCATCAGAAATGAAGAAAAACATTTTAAACACCGCCAGGATGGAACAATAGATTTACTGAGAGTGTTTTTATGTAGCCACTTGACCTTCTAAATGGATATTTTGTACAGACATTTAAAAAGACAATCTCCAGTGAGAGTACAGACTGCCGAGAGTTTATTTACCTCTTCTTTGGCGATGCGCATATCATCTGTAACATTAGAGAAAACTGTGGGCTGGATGAAGTAACCTTTGTCTCCCCATGGACCTCCTCCACATTCCAGTTTGGCTCCTTCTTTTTTCCCACTCTCAACTAGCTCCAGGATTTTTTGAAACTGCTCCTTATCAATCTAAATGAAAAGATATTACAGGGATGAAAACAGCACGCACTGATAACAATCATTCTTCTAACTCATTAACCAAAACCTAACAATGTTCCAGCTTTGTTCAATTGCATGTGTTGAAGTGGAACAGCTGGAGAGCCCTGCAAATATTCTTGCCACTAGCTTTTCAAAACTTTGCAGGCTTTTCTCAAATAGACCAGTAGTCAGAAATTTTGACACAGGAGAATCAGCTGTAAAGGGACTGATATCCTGGTTTTCTTTAGTAAAAAAAGAAAAAAAATCTATAAAATAAATGTGTTTTATTCTTCTCCCAGCACTCTTGCCAACTGCAAATGGTTCATCAAAATAAAAATTGCTGAGCTTGATTCTGCAAAAATAACAGGGGGCTTGATCTAGCCAGAAAGACTCTTCTGTACTTCACTAGGTCTGATAGATTGGCCATACTGTTTTCCTAAACTGTTAAAGGAAGTTAAAAAACAACAATAAAATATAAGTGAAATTCAGAGCTGTTTTCAGTTCATTCTGATTTATTAGTGGAATAAAGACACTTACATTTGTGGTTTGAGAAACAGAGATGGCAGATTGTTTACGGTATGAAGCCAATCTGCCCCTCCGCTCACCCAAGCCTACCAACAAATTCAACATATGCCAAGAATATTGCAGTTTGGCTCTATAGTATAGCAAAATACATGGTCTTTGGCTGGAAAAGGAATTTATGGTGGCAGTACAGAAAGTTTATATATATATAATGGGTTTTAATTTCTCTAACCCCTGGCAGTACAAAAGTTTATATATATATAATGGGTTTATATTTCTCTAACCCCTTCCAGTTTTCAGTGACAAAAAAAGGAAATAGTGTAAATGGGGAGTAGAAACAGATCACAATCACATCAGTGACAAAGTGGATAAAAGGAAATAGTGTAAATGGGGAGTAGAAACAGATCAGACATCATTTCCTGTCCTCCCCTCTGCAAATCAACAAATCACCACTTCAGACCTGAAAGGAAATTGTGCACAAGATAACATTTATGTCACGAAAACCTCAATGGTAAAGCTTGTTTGGTAGAGGCCTCTAACACCCTCTTTTTTATTTTTATATTTTATATTTTTTTTTATATTTGTTCCATTTGCATGATCCTTTCCTTCACTCTTTTGGAGTTCAGCCCTTCAAGCACTGGCTCATGAAGATACTGAGATTATTTCTAGGGGGACCCTTGCACAGAAGCTTCTCTGTGATCATACTCATCAGTCAGCAGAGTAGGGGTGTATCTTATTCTCTTAGTCATGCAATAAAAAGGTCGCATTTCAGTTTAAGCAACAAGTTTTACCATGGTCATAGAACACAACAATATTTTCAAAGGTTCTGGGGAACCTTGGATGCGTATTAGACTAAACAGCTATTCAGTTAAAGCTGTGATAAAAGTTTATATTTATAAGCATATGAATTTATAAGAATATTTATAAGGAGGTGATTTTTAGTTCGCTGTGCTCCCTTTGTCATTTTGCTTTCAAACAATTGCCTTACTGCATGCTGAAGACATAAAATTTCTGCTACCCTGGTGGCCAAATATCTCTTGTGCATAAACAACTTGAAGAGAAGATGAGGTTTAGATGATACAGCTCACGTTGCTGTCAGTTGTTCCTTTGTTATTATCATCATCATTATTTTTCTTAACAATGTGTGAATTAGCATATATATGATCCTTTGAATTCCAGCAGGGCCTTTGGCTCTTCTTTGGTGCCCACTGTGCAAAGCATTACCCAAACTTGCTGCCTGAGGCAGGTGCTGCCCCAGAGGGCATGTGAACTGGAGGATAAATATGGCTTTCAAAGAGGCTCTATGACATGACAGCACAGTGAATAGGCCTGATACAGACTATCATTTTTTGTTTCTAGAAAGAATTAGTCAAAGCACAACAAGGAATTTGAAGACAAAGAGAGATATTTAACATAATTACCACAAAAGAAATGCACCTCAACTGCATGGTTACAATTATCCATTAAATAGGATCATACCAGTTCTAAAAGGAGAAACTTTGCTAACCTGTGAAAAAGTTAAGATTTCTGCTAAAGCTTGCTAAGAAAAAAAGAGGTCAAGAAAGGCAAATGATGAGACTGGAGGAGAAAAGAGTCTTCATGCTCTTTCAAATGTTTTTAGTAATGCTTTTTTTCACATGTTTAACCTTTCTTTTTTTTTTACTAAAAGTTTACTTTCATCTCTCATTTAAATTGTTAGCATGAATTTCAAACTTGGTAAAGCCACAATAACATAGAATCATAGAATCATTAAGGTTGGAAAAGACCTCTAAGATCATCAAGTCCAACCATCAACACAACACCACCATGCCCACTAAACCACGTCTCTAAGTGCCTCATCTACTCGTCTTTTAAATACCTCCAGGGATGGGGACTCAGCCACTTCCCTGGGCAGCCTGTTCCAATGTTGAACCACTCTTTCAGTAAAGAAATTTTTCCTCACGTCCAATCTAAACCTCCCCTGGCGCAACTTGAGGCCGTTTCCTCTCGTCCTATCGCTAGTCACTTGGGAGAAGAGACCGACACCCACCTCGCTACAACCTCCTTTCAGGGAGTTGTAGAGAGCGATGAGGTCTCCCCTCAGCCTCCTTTTCTCCAGGCTGAACAACCCCAGTTCCCTCAGCCGCTCCTCATAAGACTTGTTCTCCAGACCCCTCACCAGCCTTGTTGCCCTTCTCTGGACACGCTCCAGCACCTCAATGTCCTTCTTGTAGTGAGGGGCCCAAAACTGAACACAGTATTCGAGGTGTGGCCTCACCAGTGCCGAGTACAGGGGCACGATCACTTCCCTACTCCTGCTGGCCACACTATTTCTGATACAGGCCAGGATGCCATTGGCCTTCTTGGCCGCCTGGGCACACTGCCGGCTCATGTTCAGCCGGCTGTTGACCAGCACCCCCAGGTCCTTCTCTGCTGGGCACCTTTCCAGCCACTCTTCCCCAAGCCTGTAGCGCTGCATGGGGTTGTTGTGAGCCAAGTGCAGGACCCAGCACTTGGCCTTGTTGAACCTCATACAATTGGCCTTGGCCCATCGATCCAGCCTGTCCAGGTCCCTCTGCAGAGCCTTCCTACCCTCAAGCAGATCAACACTCCCGCCCAACTTGGTGTCGCCTGCAAACTTACTGAGGGTGCACTCGATCCCCTCATCCAGATCATCAATAAAGACATTGAACAAGACCAGCCCCAAAACTGAGCCCACATAAAACATGAGAGTGGATTCCTGTTAGTTTTGTATTAGCTGTACACAAGACACCTGGAGTTTACTTTTTCCAATCTTCCCGTCCTCTGGCATTTAAATTTATTCAGCTGAACCTATTAGCTTGTTAGCAAGCCATATTGCAGGATAACAAAATAGCATCCTTACTAATTTTAAATTCTCCAAAGCTTGTGTGGCTTGGAATGCAGTTTTCCAATTTACTTGGTGTCTTTGATTACTTAAAATGGTTGTGATAACCAATGAAGAACACGTTACATTATTGAATGTGTGGGAGTTGCTTTGTCTCCAGCTTTTGCTTTGTCTCTAATACAGTTCCTTTATTCTGTGACAATCAAATATGTGCATAATAGCTCTGCTAAGAAAGTATATATCCTGTAGTACAAGCTGATATGGGAATAAGACTCTAGATGAAAACTAATTTAACAATGCTTTAATGTGATACGCTGAATTCACAGCATTGTGGTAGCTATGCTTTTTAATGTTGCATTTTAGCATTCATTTAATGGGGAAGCTGTTGGCATAATCTTTTAACATAAGCAGGAAAAAGTACAAAATGATGCATTTTAATTGTGTAATATTGTAAAACTGAGAGCAGCATAATGAAACACTAGCACTTTGAAAAAAGGGAAAAGGCACTATTGAATTTTATTTCCACAAGCTACTCATTTAAAGTGGCACTATTTGAATATAACGTTAGCAATCTCTGACATGGGTAATTGTACTCACGCTTTTATAGCTGTTGCATTGGAGCTTTTCCAAAGCATTTCAGTTCTATATAATTGTTCCCATTCCATAATAAAAGGAACTAGAAAAGAGAAGGAACCCTCACCCTTAGGCCTATAATAGTGGCACAAACAACCACCACTCCAGTTTCTTCCTCCTGGTCCTCCAGACTAACCACTAGACAACTGTACTTACCCTTGAAACGAATGTAACAATAGGTTTAGAAGTACATTAAACTGTATTGTTGTGTCACAATTATATTGGAAACATGTAATATTGCTTACTTGAGGGCCTTGCTGTACACCAGGCAACAGAGGATTCCCAAGAGTATACTTCTTTGCTCGTTCAATGCTCCTGCGAACAAACTCGTCATAAATAGGCTCTTCCACAAAAATCCTAGATCCTGCTATACAACACTGTCCCTGGTGGTAGAACAGACCAATATGTGCAAATTCCACAGCAATGTCCACTGCAAAGAAATGCAGAGTTCATCAGATCATAAACTTGAATGCTCACATCATAAATTCTTTACAAACCTTTGTCACTCCATCGCATTTCCCTTTTTAGCACTTTTGATTTTTATGGCCCTTTAAAACACGGATATTCACCCACTTACTTATGTCCAAAGCTACTCTTATCAAGAGTAGCATAGTACACCTAGACAAACACACATTCAGCTGTTCTATGTGAAATGTAGATTCAACATTATTTGCCCTATCAGCAGTATCAAGAGAAGTATTCAGCTAGAAAGTTAATAAACCTGTATAAGATCCATCTAGCTCCTTTTGGTTCTGCATTCATATTGCATTAGGATGAACCTTAACTACAGTAAGGGTGGACAGGTTGTCGGAGGTTCACATCCATTCAGAAGTCAGCAATTTTTGGTGGCAATCTGACTTAAAACTATGGCATGACCAGAAAACATTAAAAATTACTCCTTCATTAAACAAGTACAAATAATTTACTGACAAAGAAAAGAAAAAGAACATGAGACTTGCAAAAGTAGTAGGTTCATATAATAAAAATGCTACTAACAGTCTGCGTCTGCAAATATGATGTTAGGACTTTTTCCTCCAAGTTCCAATGTAACTCTCTTCAGATTGCTCTTCCCTGCAGCTTCTTTAATCAGTTTGCCAACCTAAAAGGTAAGGAGAGTACAGCTTCATCTCTAAAAGTTTATTACGACCTCAATAACACTTCTCTGAGTTCCTCAAAAATGAAAATCAGTTCACAGTTGTCTACTATCCACGTAACTGTAGAAATGAAAAATAAATTTAAAAAAAAAAATTGAAAAGAAGTGTCAGGGTGCAGGTGACTTACAGTCTACGAACCAGGAATGCTTTCTAGAAGAGGTTTCCCCCTGGACACACTCAACTGCTAAAGATGTCTGGTGCTTTTTTGGTTACCACCACTCTACTCACTTGTATCTATAATCTAAAGTACGTACTGATTTCTGCTCTGCCAGTTACTCCCATTAGGTTGAAATTCCTCTGTTTTATACATGGGAAAGCCCTTTGATGCACAAAGTGTATGAGAGAAAAAAGAGATATCTACACTGCCTGCATGGCCAACTCTTCCTTATTCCAGTTTCTCCCTTAGAAGAAAGAAGAGGAAACAGACACTGTGAGGCAGAACCTCTACCCCGCTTCTTTCCACTGATGTCATAATTAAAGGAACTACTTAACATGAATTGTCCTGGAAAAACTGTGAAGGGAAAATATGCTTGTAGTCCTTGCAGCTTTGGTCTGTAACTGCTTGTGTATAGCAACCATCAGATAGCTTCCTCCGTCTGGCAGCTGTCCTGCCTTCATTTCTCACTGTTAAATTACACTGTCAGAAGAAGAGGACTGTTACCAAAGTCTATGAATACACCCTCTGGTCAACCTGCTTTTGGAGAGACATGGGGCACTGGGAATTGTAGTTGTTACTGTCCATTGGGAACATCTGTGGGATATTTCCCAGATGTTGGGTTTTTGGGTTGTTTTCTTTTCCCGTTACTTCAGAGCTTAAGGTTTCTAAGAGTAAACATAGCCCTTGTACTCAGTGTGTACTGACCCTTTACATGAGGCAATGATATTTATCTTTGGAGTGTACATCCAAGAAGTTAAGAGACAGTTGGCAGCTCTTCCATGTAGCATGCATACAGACAGATAGTATAATGTACTGTGTTAAGGATATAGTTATATAATGCCTGCACTGAGAAATCTTCAATCATATCACTCACAGTTCTTCAGAGTGAAGGTTAGGGAAAATTAACAGTGACCTTCCTTTCAATTATTAAACTGATACTTATTCAAATACACTTCTAAGACCACCCAGATGATCATCAGTATAATTCAAATACCAAAAAGCCACTACCTCACCTAAGTGTGTGCAGAACCAGGAATGAGATTTCTGAAGTACCTTCCTACCACCTTGTTGTTATTAAAATTAAAGAGAAAGGGGCACAGCCTGTTTCACTTTTTGCATTTTTAAGAATAATTATTTTTAAAAAAGAAGCAAACAAAAAGTTATGAAAATGTTTTCTTTTTGAAGGACAAGACTTAAAATAGCCTTGGTATACTAGAACCTATTGCATCTCATTGAGTGCCTTTGTTTGAAGGGCTTTCCTGCAATACAAACATTGTTTGAATATGTTTAAAGTTAATAAAACCCAACAAATCATTAAACAAACTTTGTTTAACAAACGAGCAGCAAAAAAAAAGAAAAAAGTTAAAATAGTTACATAGAACAAGTTAGACATTAAATCATTACTGAGAATCAGAGGGGCACATCTCTTGCTTATATTTTCTTGCATTCGTTATAGTACCTCTGTAGAGCCTGTGAAAGCTACTTTATCTACATCCATGTGGTGAGAAATTGCTGCTCCAGCGGTGGGTCCAAAGCCTGGCACAATGTTCACAACTCCAGGTGGAAATCCTGCCTGAATTGGAAGAGAGAACCCTGTAAATTTGGGGAAGGATAATGACTAGAAGAACATGTCTCATATAGCCTTACTTCCCCTTTCAGTTCTCCAGCCACCTTTTCTCCCCCAGTCAGATGTGTAAAGAAAAACGTTGCCTAACTTCACGTCTGCTTCAATAAAGCTATTTAAACCATCCTGTGTGCTTGCTGACTTCTGCTCATTATCCCTCATGCTACATGCAATTTAATTAAAGATCTGTGGACTTACATTGAAATTCTATTAAGAAAAATTATGGAAATAGTACTTCAAACTCAAAGTCTTTGCTTCTTCCTCTGGATGTGGGTTGAAAGTAGAGAGTGGGCAACATGAGAGTTTACAGCACAAAAGAGGCAGATCAGCTACCAAGCAGGAAAAAGCTGGCTACCTGAGGTACGCACAGTTCCAATGTCTTGCAAATTTTCTGTTTAAAGAGGTTTTTCCTGTGGGCCAAATCAAACCTATTGTTTCCCACCAATTCTGTATTAGTCATGTTCCATTCATAGGCAAAATAAGTTATGTTCTTCCAACAGCTTCTCAGGCAAACTCCCATAGATGTGTGAAGTGCAGCTGGATTTCCTGTTGCCTTATGAAGCAGCTATGGGATCTCAATGGCACTTGCAGAGCAAGCATAGAATTAAAAGTCCAAAAGGTGCATCTCCCGTATTATCTCCTAAATCAGTCTCTTTTTAGCATTAAACAGGATTTTGGAATTACATACAAAGGTTCCATTTTCATTTGGAAATTAGTGAATTTCAGCTGGTGAGTTACAGCTCCTAAACCTCAAGTCCTGCATTATGAACACCAGACAATTACTTTTGCTCAAGCAACTTCGGTTCCTTACAGATTCATGCTCAGATACTTTCTATCAATGTTTTTTATGCTCATTTAATATTCCAGATTAATATTTACCCCACAACTGATGAGACAATGAGGTTCCTTCCATTTGCTTAGCATTCTGTTTCATACTTAATTTGTAGAGAAAAGTAAGAATATTTTTTATGGGACTAATTCATACTGTCTGATTTTGGGCATTTAATTTCTATGTCTGTCTTAGAAGCTATTCTCTACATATGAGCAAAGGAGCCTTGTGTGGACTATTAAGAAGGATAGTGAGGATTAGAAAAAAAGACTATGTTTTTTTTTAATGTGGACACTTGAGAAGTAGAAAGTTAAATTAGATCTTCAGATGGTTTCACAACAAGTCTAAAGCAGCTACTGAAGTGATCACTGAGGTTTTGATCACTATTAGAAATTTGCGCTCCAACTTTATTTGGGTAACCTGGGTGTAAATTAAAACTCAGCTACATTTGGGTGAATAAGTCTTGAAGGACTTGATAAGATAAATATTTGTCTTTTTTTAAGGCTCCATAATACCTACCAGATAATACATCAAAGACATTTAACAATTACATTCTTAAGCTTCTCATCCAGTTGAACACTGAATGAATAGGTAAAATGAGAATCATCTTGCCTTTTACTAAAAATGTTCTAGCCTTATACCAGTCATTACCACTCTGTAACCGTTGTACGTGTGCATACAAAATGGACCACTGATCACATTCCCACTTATGAGATCTCCTTTCAGGAAATCAGAATATCAGAATAGATACTTCATTGAACTTGGAGCAGAACTGAGTTACTTTCCCTGTAAAGTTTCTCATTCAGAGAAATATACTTTCTGATACTTATTGTTAAAAATGAATACAGAAGGTATCACCAATATTTTTTTTAAAGCAATTCCTCCTCCCTGATATTATCTAATAGCATTTACTGTGTGATGCAATAACAGCAGGACTTGGCTCCTTCCTGATAGTCATTTAGTTTCTGTGAAATATTAACACATAACCAGTCAGTATACTCTGCTGAATCATTGTTTTGAAGCAGAATAATAAAATGTGCCAAGTAATTTCCATTAACACTCTGCAAGGTTACTGTGCTGGTGATTATTGACATCTGTGCCAACTCTTCAAACATGTTAGATTACATTTGTTGATTTTATTGGGAAGCAAGATAGCTAAACTATTTAACTGTTCTTTGGGTGTTTGCTGGGCTGGACACAATAGTCAATGTAACTTTAGAGACACTGGAGAAACTACCACACTCCTTGAGTTCAAGAGAACAAAGTGTATTCTCCCAGTTTCTGTGTGAAGAGAGTTCACAAGTTTGGCAGCAGTTACCAGTTCAATTTTACAAATCCCTGCCAATAATAAACCCAGGTGGATGAAAAGTTTATTTAATTAAAAAATAATAATAATTAGCTGTACAAACAGGGCCTTTTCTGTGATAACTATGCTAATAAAGTCATTGCCACCCACCTCTAAGTATTCCACTCTTGACTCCTTGGTTTTTTTGACTTTGAAAGGTACTGTGCTTTTGTAATACAAATATGTCTGCCGAGGAATGGAGTTTACTGAATTGCTATTGTGGTTTTTTTTGTGTGTGTGGACTAGGCTGAAAGATATGCATGCTTTTGCCCTGGATTTGCTTCACTGGTTTACAGTGTGGTAAGTTCCATAGTACAAGGCTAGACATGCAATGAGAAGTACTTGCAGAGGACAGCTTGACTTATATTACCTCTGTGGCATTTCAGCTGCAGTATACTCTTACATTTCTGAGAAGGGCAAAAAACTGTTGTTGATGACTTTTACCTCTTTAATTAAGGATCCCATGTAAAGGGCAGTCAGAGGAGTTTGTTCTGCTGGTTTGACAACCACCGTGTTTCCACAACAAAGGGCAGGAGCGATCTTCCAGATGAACATAACCAATGGGAAGTTCCACTGAAAGACAGATGAGAAGGTGTATCCTATTTCTAATACATCATCAAAATGCCTTTGCTTTTACTATGATAATAGCACAAATTGTCAACTGGGTGATTGAACTCTTTGTTGAACTCTTTTCAGAATGAAGATATTTTGAAAAAGCAACTGGCAAGCCGTGTTATACAAAGACCAGTGATTTTGGTATATGTGAGTCCAGGGGATCCAAGGTTTTAGCTAAAAGCTAAAGAGACAATAAGCTTAGTCCTCTAACAAAGCCTTACAGAAAGTTGCTGGATTAGTTGTGAAATTGGGAGTTTTGCTATCTTAAATGATCACATCCGTCATCAATTCAGTGTTCTAAGGGAGACAAGGTAATAACATGTAATGCTGCCCCTGCCCTCTTCCCTGGAGGTTTCACTGGCAGCTCTCTATTGTGGTCAGTCCAGCCAGATTGCAGAGCAGCTGACTCCTTTGGACCCCATATTCAGCAGTATGAGGGACAATGTGGCTGGGGGAAAAATAGGTTGCCCCTTTGAGAATATTTCTAATAGTTTTGGAAGCATTGAGACCTCGAGCCTCAGCACAAAAGATGCAGTGTTATAAAAGTGGGGAAAAAGGCAATTAACAGTTTCTTATTATGTCAGAAAGGCTTGGAGGAGTATACATGCAACTGTTCTTTATCTCTCTCCTTATCTCTTTTCAGTCTCACCCCACCCCCAAAAATAACAGGAGCACAAACAACACAAAGTAAGGGATTACAGTGTTTTCTGGATCTTCATCATTAAAGTGGAACTGTGTGAGTGGAAGGGAAATGGAAATGATGAGCTAGCAAAAGTGTTTTGCAGCATTCACATAGCCCTCAAAGTTTTTGGTTTATGTAAAAACCTCCAACTTGGTGGGTTCGCATTTCAATGGGGAGAAAATAAAGATATACTCAGAAGTCGTTGAATATTTTGTAAGGGAAGCCAGTGTTTGTAGTAATTGCTTATACTTTCAAGATGCAATTTTATTTAGAGGTGGCCACATCTAGTGTTTCTAGTTCTTTAGCATATCTTGAGTCTGAGTGCTTTACTTGAAATATCTTGTGCCTGAACTACACGAGAATCTAAACTAGCAGATTCCCAAGCTCTCCTAGAGGCTGGATCCAAACATATTCCAGTGATGTTCTCTAAATCAATGTGGTGGTCTAAAGAGATAGCAAATCTGCAAGCTCAACTGAAAGACATCAGGAATATGTGTGGGATCCACATGTCTGAGCAAACCTGATAGACAAGCTGACTATTTCAGAATCTGGTAAGCTGTCGAGCAGGTCAGGTCAGGCTGCTCACACCTACCATGTGCAAAGAGGTGGGTGGATTAGGAGTGTCTAGCGCATATAACCATTTTCACAGCAACCCACTGAAGCTGTGTAGACCACACAAATAAGTTTAAAAGTTGAGTTCCTCAGTGTTTTGGATGTTCAGACTCAGGGAGGCCTTTTGAATCGTCACTTAAAATAAGTGACTTCAAAACTGGGAATTTAGACACTCCGAACAGGAGCTTGGGAACATATGGCTCAGTATCACTGTGCTTATTGGACACATTCTTTGTGTTGTTACTTGTACCATCAACACGGTGAATGAGTCTTAGTCATAAATAGAAAAACAGCTGTCTGGATGCTGTACAGATCAGAACAGATATTCCAGGTCCTAAAGAGCTTATTGCTTATAGGCTATGAATATTACTCTCTCCTACTTTTTTATTTCTAATTCTTTCAGTTCCAACAAAACACTATTCTCTCTTTCAAAACTAATCTTTTGAGATTTGTTTTCCCTCTATATACAGGGAGGATAGAGACAAGGCTGGACTGGACTAACTCATCAAAAACTCCGTGCTGCAGAAGTTGATGAGTACTCAGGATAGTCTCTATCTTTCAGGACCTGAATGTTTCTGATTGGTAATGTTTCACAAACGCACTTGCATAGACAAAATTTCAAAAGCATTTCCATTTGTAACATTTGTATTTTACATAAATGGCTCCAACTTACAGGAATAATTTGGCCACACACCCCAATAGGCTCATGTCTTGTAAATGTGAAAAAGTTTCCATCTAGGGGAAGAAGAAATAAATTAGACATTCAGACAAAGCAATTGTGAGAAACAGTTAAATCAGAAAGAAGATAAAGTTGGATACCAAACTTAGATGGATACAATTTTACTTTTAAATGATATTTTCAAAATCTTAACCATGCAAAAAGCCAACCATAAAGTACATCTGGATTCAATATCTACTTTCTTCATAGCTCCAAGGTTTGATTCTGCCAGCCTGACAGACTTTTTGCAGTGATAACCCTGCTTCTCGATATGGTATGCACAGCACACCAATGAACATTCCTCATTTCTTTTATCTTTTATCACCTTTTTTTTTTTTTGAAAGTGGTGTTTTAAAAGCTACTTGCAATCCTAGGTACATATCAGACATTTTTTAATATTAGATCTTAGCTTAAATCAAATCCATTAAGTATAAAATTCACTTTGATTCAAATAAACATGTGTTCCATTAAGCCTAGTATAGAGATCTGCGTGATGCAAAAAAGTTGGAAGTATTTATCACTCTAGTTTTCCTTAAATGGAAAGTGGTCTTTTAAAAGCTACTTGCAATCCTAGGTACATATCAGACATTTTTTAATATTAGATCTTAGCTTAAATCAAATCCATTAAGTATAAAATTCACTTTGATTCAAATAAACATGTGTTCCATTAAGCCTAGTATAGAGATCTGCGTGATGCAAAAAAGTTGGAAGTATTTATCACTCTAGTTTTCCTTAATTCCTTCTTTATTACCATTCTTTTCTTTGTCCTTCTGACAGAAGGCAGCTAGGAACAATGTTTTCATAGAGCTGCTTAATGGGAGAGGGAACGGAATGAAATTTCAGCAAAATAAAGGAATGTTTCCTCATTCCTATCTCTTAGTACTCTTCCTAATACATTATCCAATAACTGAAACAAATATTGTTTGTGCTAATCTTAGCTTCAATAAGCAAATACCTGGTTTTCATTAGTATATTGCTGCATAAACTATACATTGATATGCAAAAGTAACCTACCAGACTTCTTAGATGTACATACAGGCTAAAATCTTTTGATCAATAAACAGTACTTATTAGTGGTGTGTAGAACAAGAAATAAATGTGAATAACTGCACTAAATATTTAAAACAAGCACTATGATAAATCCTAAATAACCTATATTAAGAACTACCTGAAATATTTTCCATTTGAGATATTTTTTGTGTTGCGCAACTTTTAGAAAAAGGCAGTTTTTTACAGATCACATTGGCTTAATTTCTGTACTTTTGTTATCTCAAAACTACTCACCCATTGGAACAGTACGCCCATGGATTTTATCAGCCCAACCTGCACAGTAGTGTAACGTTTTGATACAGGCACCTAAATCCATTAGGTAGGCAGTGGAAAAGAGTTTCCCACCATCAATGGCTTCCATTGTCTGCAGACAACAGCAATTACAAAGTTAATATCAAATATTGATAACGGTTCTCATGCTTGTACTTTGTCATTTAGCTTTCGGTTGTTCAGTTCAGAGGTTTTCAACTTTAGTACAAACATTTAGATTAATCCCCCTCTTTGAAAAACCCAAGGTAGCAATTTACAAATGAGAAATTTTCATGATGGTTTATTCACAGTGAGCTGTGCAGATAACGTGATCATGGCACATTTGTAATAGTGAGATTTCTGAAGAAACAATAACATTTCTCCCATCTGAATCAGTTACACTGTTCTAGTTTATGTTAAATAATCTACACGTGTAGATGAAAAGATCACCTAGGAGTCTGTGTGAATAACTGATGCAAATAAAATGAGTGGCCTTCCTCGGCCTATTCGCACTGACACCCAAGGTAGGCAGTAGTTTCCTGGAAATAACTGTTACATTAACTTAGGATCTGTGCTGTTTAATTATTAAGGAACATCTTTCTGGGTGCTTAGTAAAGCATGATTAACAACTTATATGAGCAAGAAGACTCAAAGTGTGGAATAAAATACCCCAAATACCCCTTGAGTGTTTGATGTGCAAAGGAAAGATCTGAGCCATTAAGAACTCTTAACTGAGAAAAATTCACTATGAAAAATAAATACTTATACAGAGGAGATTTTCTTTTATTGGCTAACTACTAACTGAGTGAACTAACTGATCTTACTTGAAGCCAGGTCTGTCTCTCCATACCAAGGATCTCCAAGCCATGCAGATATAAACCTTTAGAATAATAATCAGCAAATATTCATTCAACACCTATAACTTTTCAGCTGACCAATTCTGTTGCACCCACAGTGCTTAATGATCCCATAGAGACACCAGCACTAAATAAGGTTTATTTCCAACCAAATCTAGGTAGTGTGGTTTGGATTAATGTCATTTGAATACCCCTAATTGTTGGGACATCTAGTTAAAGACCATGTGCAGTTCTTAAATAGTATCAACATCTTCTTGACACTGCTAGAATTTTTTTCTCAAGTTTTCCAGCATAGAGACACTGGGGACCTTCAGTTTCGTGAACAATCCTGTTAGGATACTTAGTAGGAAAACCCCAAACTATAGTTTCAAGATCTAGTCAGATCTTAGAAATATTATTTTCTTTTCTGAATTTGTTATTTTGTATGTCCAAGGTTCTTTAGAGTTTCAGGCTGAGTCTACAGACTGATCCTGGAAGTACAATGCTTCACCAACAATTCCCCTGTGAAGTCTGCAGTTTTAGTTAACTGGACACATTGCAGATATCATACTTGGGAAGAGAACAGAACAAATGGAGAAGCCAGCGTGCTTGATGGCTTTCAGCAACAAGGAACTGATTAAACGACATATGCTCTTGCTATTCCAGGCAATATATCCGGCACTGTGTTGTTCTGTTTGGACATGGGAGAAAATTCTTCCCTGGCCTCAAACTGATGAAATCCATAGCTTTGAACATTACAACAGACTGAAACATAAGAAACAAAATTCTCAGTGGCTCTTTCAGTACCTTGCTTTGACTTATTCTTCCAGTAGCCTACCTATAGGGCTGTTGAGCTTCTGGAGCTCCTGAAGAGGCATCTTATCATTATATGAAGCACTGAAATGGAATAATTTTGATCCTGGCCAGATGGACGAACACAGGAAAATGAGCTTTGGGGGTCTATTTTGACCTCTAGTGTTAACAAGACTATTTGCTATTCTATAGTACTAGTCCTGCAGTTAGGATAACCTGTGAGTGGAGAAAATCTCTCTTCAGTTTGATGAAGTCTGAAAAGCACTTCATTCGAACACACCTTATCTAAAAGGAAAAAGTAGTCAATAATGTGAGTAAGGTGTAGGAAATAAAAACAAAGTCAGTAAAATAGAAACTTGGGAGGGGCCCCAGAGAAAAGCAATACTTTCATATTATGAAAATGGCACATGGGAACAAAAACTAACTTAATGTTTCAGCTTTCCTGTGGAAAAAAGATTATTTCTCCATACTCTTTGCATGTGTAATGCTTTAGGCTGTACAATAAAGAAGCAAATGCCAGCTTATCCAGTATTTAACTGACAAGGGGGCATACTTTTCCGATTAAAAATATAACTCTCTTAAAATTTTGTCTCTCTCAACTCCAATAAAGCTAGCATTGTTAAGGACATAAGTTCTAGCCACCCAAGTTTTCTCCTGAGAAACAAGATGATTATCAGTCCCTATCAAGGTGACAAGATTCATTTAGAGAAATAACTTGGTTGAAGAAAAGTATGAATTTGATAGTTGCAGACTTTGGACTTCAAGGAAATAACCTCAGTTCCTTTGAATTTTCATTTTTCTTTTAAAAAACTGTTTGGGACACATGCAAGTGTCTTCCTATACTACAGCCATAAGGACAATAGAATGGGCAATGATTCTTTGCAGGTTTTACATATTTTGAAAGTTCAAATTTTATGAGCTTATCAATGGTGTGGTTTGTAGCTAATGGCTAAATACTTCAAATTGTGACTAGATGAATCTGAGTGATGATCCTGAATGTTGGATACTCCTCCTGCTCTCTTAAATTTTTGTCACTGTTGGCAGAAAACCACGGTTCATTTTCAGGACAATGCAAAAAAATATCCTGCCTAAATGTTAATTCCAGAAGGCGCTTGAAATAGCAAAGAGAACATCTTAATGGTAGCATCATATGTGGGGTTTAAAAGAAGAGGGGGGGTACAACACTTTACCAAATTGGTGGTGCATTTCTATTTTAAATGTCCTTTCTTGCCTCAGTGCACAATCAGGAGATGGTGGTGCTACAACCCGTCTGCTGTTAAAACTGGTAAAATGGCTAATACACAGTAGTTGGTGAAGACAGGACATCATTCTCCACCCCCCATGTTCATCCTAGTAATAAGTAATTCATTGCTGCCTTTGGTTCTGGTTAAGGTTTTTCACTCATTGCCTGTTGCAAGCTAGAGTTAATGAAGGACCAGTGATGACAAAATATATAGCCTTGAAATTCAAAATTTCTCCCAGTTCTGACTTGTATCATCTGTAAGTGCTGAGCTGGACTTTGAGTTTAGGCCTGATTCAGGTCTTGGTTTAGACAAGTGTTAAGCACGTGGTCTATGTTAGTGTGTCCTTAAGAATTAACAATTGAAATTGCATCGATTGTAGGCAGCTTAAGTATCATCTTAAAGCTAACCAAATACTCAAGTACTTTGTAGATGTGAGATGTTAATAGACCAGAGTGCAAGCCAGTTTAATGAGATCCATTTGCAATACATATGAAAAACAAGTATTGAGACAGCCTGACTTTCCAAGGATTTAGCATGTTACACTTGCTTATATCTTTCTTTAAAAATCAGGATATAGGCTTTTTTCCCAGTCTTTTTGTTCATGTATCATACTCACAGCTAAAATCAGTCGATCTCTTTCAACTAAGTCAGCTAGTTTATTCAAGAGCCTTCCTCGCTCTGAAGCATCCATTGTACGCCAAGGTGACCCAAGCTCAAAAGCTTTTCTAGCTGCTTTAACAGCCTTGTCTACATCTGCCTGTGGGGAAAACAGAGAAACTTTTATAATCAATAATTAATTCTGTCATCAGTCTTGTTGGTTGTTAAACATGCAAGGTGTTTTGCAAGATAAATAAGAGACACCAACCCTAATCTAATCAGAATTAATACAGTAATTTTAGATACATGTGTTATTTTCTTTCAAACACATCTGCTATCATTTCAGCAATGTGAAGTTTTATGAGAAACAGGTTCTCAAAGCTTCTAAAATAAAAACATATTAAGTAACTTTTTTTTTAAAATTTAGATTTTCAAACCCTCTACCTCTCAAAGCTTCTAAAATAAAAACATATTAAGTAACTCTATATTTTTAAATTAGATTTTCAAACCCTCTACCTTCTAGTGTCTGTAATTGGGGATGCACCCACCAATTACACTGAATTTAATCTCTTTTATGTAGAAAAAGATGCCCAAATCTAAAATCTAAATATTTAAGTACTCAACTGGTGTGATGAAGAACAGGTTAGAAAAATCTGTTCCTTAGGATGTTTCATAAAACGAACACAATTTTTTTATTGAGGAAGACAAATCAATGCATTTGTTTTTGAAAGTTTTAAGGAACATTTGTATTTAAAATATTTTTAACAATTGACTAATTGATCAGGTTTAAAATGCTAAGCCTAAATATTCTGAAGTCTAAGCATTGTCTTTGCATTAAGCAAGCTAATTTGTCAGTCCATTAATGTTTTTTATAGCATAATTTATTATTTATCATTTGGCTTTCACTATAGCAGGAAAATTACAATGAATTATAGGAAACTTTTCTGTGCAAGGGTGCAAGGATATAAAAAACTCAACTAAAAATCTCCTGAGAAAAAGCTTTTAGTACTTGGAATTCTTCTATATTTCACAATTCTTGTAAAAGTTTTCCCAGGAAAACAATGACATAAAAGGGAGGTTTAGTCTGGTTTTTTTGTTAGAAATTAAAAACAAATTTCAAGATAAAAAGGAGGAATCTATACATGGCACATTTCCCTGAGCAATTTGGATGCATTGTTTACAGGATTTCTTTCAAACTTTTTTTTTTTGTACTGCTGGTTGCTGGAGTATCCTCCAGGGAGATCTCTATCAAGGTTGACTAAGTCAGCAGAGTTGACTAAGTCAACACCAAAGTCAATTGTTCTAAATGTGAACCAGATCTTGAATCTTTAACTGATGTTGGTAGCCAACAACAAAAGCCAAGAGTGGGGTGGGTAAGTGGCTTGGAAAGCCCAGCACGGACCTGCTAGGCAGGAGGCCCACAGAACTTCCCAAAGTTCTTTCCAGGAAGTTTGGAAAAAGATAGGAAGGATCTCTACAAATAGCACAGTCATTACTACAAGGTAATACAGACCAGCCACCTACATGAGGTAGCTAAAATCTACCAGATTAAAAAGAATTACTTTTCTTCAGAATCTGTCAGAATGTTGTCAAATACCTCATCACTTATCTGTGACCCAGAAAACTGCATTCAGTGAATATTTAATTAATTCTATTTTTTTCTCATCTCTTCCTATCATAAATATTCTACAGCTTTGCAATATGACTTGAGGGATATGCCTTGGCCTTTACTGGAAAAGAACAAGGGGAAACCGTAAATCATACTTGTGTGAATGATGTAAATTAAAACTAAATACAGTGCCATGTGTTCTTTCTACTGCAAGTGCAGAAATAATTAAACCCAGGAAAAAATATATAAAACTAATATAAGTCTGTGAATGAAAGTAAGAAAAAAAAAGATATTCAACTGTATGAAATTTAATTTGGGTACATAAATCTACACCATGAGTATAAAGACCGATAGTTCCTTTCAGAGCTAGTTCAGACTTTTTATAGAAGTACATTTACTTCACATCTCACTGACCATTTGCTGAGCTGCTTTATTATTACTAGGGGCCTTTAGGATTAGCAAATGTAGCTTGAAAGAGCCATCAAACTGAAAGGAAAACAGCTCCCACCCACATATGTGTCTGTGCTTTATAATCTCCACTTGTTTTTTTTTAAATACCACTGCAAGGCAGTGTATAGCCCTTTGTCAACCCTATTGTACACACAAATTAAATTCCTAAAATCTCTTGGCTCATTATCTAAAGACTAGGCTCTAGAATATTAGGTTCACAATGACTGTGTAATTTACTAGATTTGTACATTTCACTTGGCAATTTAGTTAATAGCAGTTGTCATTACACATTAGTTTGCAAAATTATTGGAGAGAAAGGAAACCTGTGTGTCGAACAGTATTATCTCTTTATTTAATGAGTTGTTAGATTGCTTGTAAGGGATGAAAGCTACAAAAATTCTGAATGGTAAGTGAACAGTTGCAGGTCATGAGTAATTTAATTTGAGGATGATCAAATATCAGGCCAACCTGATTTGCAATGTAATTTGGTTTTTAAACACTGAACAGAGAAGAGGTAAAAGAAGTAGCATTTTACATCAAAAGCATGTATGTTTCTAGTGGGATACGATTCAGAAGTTAACAGCATGCTTACGAAATTCTTTGGCTGAGGGCAAAAAGAAGCTGAAATAATCTCAGAGACTCTGAGCATTATATACAGGTAACTGGGACTGAAGAAAAACAACAACAAGGCATTTGAAAACTCATTATTAGATATATGAAATTATCAAAAGACAGATTCATGCAGATTTTCTCAGTCATCTTTGTCTAACAAAGAGTTTAAAATGTGTCTTCACTATGAGGTTCTTAATAACACGTGGTCACTATTGCTCATTTGCTAGACAGATAGAGTTTGAGCCAAAGTTTATTAGGAGATTCATGATGAAATTACAGAACAGAGTAACTAAGATTCAGTGAGCACAGGATGTTGAATGAACTGGGTTTCTGTGTATTTCTCAAAGGAGCATTTCATTTCAGAGTCAATCTTTGGACAGTAAATTAAAATAATGTGAAAAAGACTGTGTTTATTATATTCGCAGTAAATTTGTGGTGAACTTATAACACAGATAAACGACTTATAAGTTTTATAGTAGTTCGCATGGATAAACGGTATTTAATGGACATTTTGCTGCTAAGTTTAAAACACGCTTGTTATACAAATCATTCTAGATTTACATATTTCTTGTCTAAAATGAACATCAGATGTCATTTTGTGAGAAATGTGAGAAAATTTTCTCACTTTTGGATATAAAAATTTGACTTTGAAAAGGAAAGTGTAGAAAACGAAATAAATATTTGCAAGAACCAAAACAGTAATTATAAACCCAATTTTATTTTCAGTCACAGTCATCACTTTTTGTATACCTGTGAATTGGAAACAGAACATTCACTTCTTATACTTACCTTCTCAGAGTTTATAAAAAAATTTATTTGGTCATTGGTTTTAAAACTGTTTAAGCAACATTGTCTGTTCTATTTAAAAAACTACCCCCCTACTTGATAACTTACATTTAAACTATATGGCAGCACTAGGCAAATCCTTTTCAGCAGAAAAATACATAATATAACAGAAATACAGAGCTGCTTATTTGAGGGCTTAGGTTTTCGTTATATCTTTGATTCCATAGCATCTACCTGTAATTTTCCACTAAGAAACCTCATAAATATAAAAAATAAATGTCTGTTTACAGTGTCAACAACCTTTTTAGTCCTATGCTTAAATTCATCAATTCAACATGCTGTAAGGAAACCAATTTTGGTGGAATTAGTGTCTGTTTGATAAATTACCTTCAGCTTCAGAGTCTTTTTTAGGACTATGTTCTAATACATTTTTCACAAAACCAAGTATTTGCAGGGGGCAGTACTGAGAAGACATATTCATAGCTAAGAATGCTGATGGTAATGATCATCTTTGCAGAGTCTGTGTGTGAAAATATCAGTATTTGTCCACTTCATGTTATGTATAATGAAAAGCCTTGTATAAATGTGTAATGAACAGATTACATCACCGTGTAAGGAAGAGCCGGGAAAAAATAACAACCCCCCCAATTAAATTATTAGATGTCACTGATCGAAGATAACAAAAAGAATCAATATTAACAAAAAAATTTAACAAAAAATATTTCTTCAGAACTTTCCTCATATAAACAAGATCCTAAGAGTAAAGCAGTTTCTCAGTGTCCTTTTACAAACAATATTAAGGCTTAGTTAAAAATCTAAGAATTATGTTTGCAGAAGAAGGTGTACGGAATGAAGTAGGTATATCTCTGAGGTGGTGTTTTACATCAACACAGATGGATGCTTGCCTTCCTGCTTTTAAGACGCAGAACTGAATTTAAAGCTAGGGTTAAGAGCAAGAAAGAAAACCCTACCTTGTCGCCTTCTTCAACCTCACAGATTTTCTCTTCATTAGCAGGGTTAAAGACTTCAAATTTTTTACCACTGACTGAAACATGCCACTCATTGTTTATAAATATCTGCAGAGGAAGAAATGGTGGAGCAATATTAGTAATATATATATAGCTGTTGTCCGTTATCTGTTTTAATGAATAAATCTATCTTTCATAGCTGAGAGCTGCCTGATTGATAGGTACCTGAATTAAAAATGGAATAGCCATTTCTACATTATCCTGAAGAGATGAGTAATCACATATACACTTAACCAGGAACAGCTTTTTAAAATTAACTTCCTTTGGAGAGGCATACTTTCTCTCTCTACATGATATTTTCACTTTGTTTCATATCATAAAAATAATACTGTTACAAAGGAGTCCTTCCTCTCTCAAACTGAAGTCTGTGATGTACAAGGGAGGTACATACAGCCTGAAATGACCTACCTAAAACTGCCTGGGTTTCCTATGCTCACAGGGTTGGGAACAATGGAGGGTCTTTCTGTTACATGTCCTGACAGAAGTAAACCCAATTCTTGGGTTTAGTATATATAGTACATGTAGTATTTTGGAGAATGCTATTTTATTTATCTTTCCTTTGATTTTTCTTCACTCTCTCCTGCCAAAAAAGAAAATCCCAACCAAAAATAACCAATAGCACATTTTTCTGAGAATAAGGTCAAGACTAAAAAAACCCCACCACAGTCAATTGAATAAAACAAAGAAAGAACCCTTAAACAGAGTAAAAAACAAGCAAGTATACTTCTCTATTTTCATGTTAAAGGAGAAAAATAATGAGAGGTTAGGGAAGTTTTTTTTTATTTTTCACTGAAATCCTTTGGCTTGTGGATTGGTGCTTCACTGAATGTGATCCTAATCAAGATTTAAAAGCTGAAACATAATGCTTTTAGTCTTTTACAGAAAAAAATCCAGACTTTACTTCATTAAATAAAGACAGGAATCATGAATCCAGAGGAAATCACTGACATATTCACCAGAAGTACACTGTTAGCAACCTTAAACCCCCACGTCAATTGAATAAAACAAAGAAAGAACCCTTAAACAGAGTAAAAAACAAGCAAGTATACTTCTCTATTTTCATGTTAAAGGAGAAAAATAATGAGAGGTTAGGGAAGTTTTTTTTTATTTTTCACTGAAATCCTTTGGCTTGTGGATTGGTGCTTCACTGAATGTGATCCTAATCAAGATTTAAAAGCTGAAACATAATGCTTTTAGTCTTTTACAGAAAAAAATCCAGACTTTACTTCATTAAATAAAGACAGGAATCATGAATCCAGAGGAAATCACTGACATATTCACCAGAAGTACACTGTTAGCAACCTTAGAGAAAGCCTAGACCGTCCTTGCTGTTGGTAGCTGGTACATTTCACAGAGACACTCTCTTAAAAACACACTTAGCAGCACATACTCAGAGAAAAGCCCTCTCTCATATATAATTGTTGCCTTGAAAAAAAGTTGAATTACTTTATTGATGAAATCACAAACACATTTCTTTAATTGCTATTTTTCTGCCAGTCCTAATCTTTCCAGGAAAGGAGGACTGAACCAGCACATACCAAAATGTTTACACTGGACAAATTAAAATGTCCAAGAGCTGACAATGAGGGAAATTTCAAGGGTGGCTTATGCACAGAAGATGACTGTGGTCCTCAGCTACACATATAACCCTATACAACTCAATAGCTCCTAGATGAAAATGTATGGGAAACAGTGGCACTTCTGATCATAGTTTTCAGAGCTAGTTCCGACTCCTCCTTTGGAAAGACTATTTGCAAGATCTCAATCTGAACATTTGCACATCACAATGCTGTTATTTCCCAGGGGTTACACTGTGGGTGCCAGAAGTGGGGTTGTGCCATATTACCATAATCCTGCACTCAGCATGTGAATATAATCATACAAACATACAGCAAATGTGGTTGCCAACCGTGTATATGCACTCATTGCTCGGCAGGATTATAGCTGATGGTCATGTGTATGGGGGGCTCTTTTCTCTCCCCTCGCTACCTGAAAGCTTCTCTGCAAAACACCAGGAATTCAAACCTCTCTGGTTTTGGTCTCCAACACATGCTGCAACTTCTACTTTTGAAGGGTGAAACTACTTGCCTTGTATGACTTCAGGCTTTGATGAGATGATCCTTGGGTAACTGTTTTAGCTGTCATTGCTTTATAATCAATATGACTATCTTCTGTTTAAGGTGATCCTAACCATTTGATGTTATTCATTATTTATTCAGTAATTCCTGTCAATACCCTGATTACCTCCAATTTAATGGTCACAGCTATCAAATCTTTTGTCACCCTGACATTGGTGACACTTCCCTGCCTCCCATTCAGCCTTTAGGCATAAAATGCAAACATACTCCTGTAATTCTATTACTGCCAATGTCTGACTATTATTGTGTGAACTGCAAGGGGTATTACAGCAAATTAATATTACTTGTGTCCATTTTGATAGTTTTTCATACTTCATTCCAACTCTGAGGATCTCTGTTATGTCTCTACACTGATTTCCCTCAGCATACACCACCACTCTTGATTTTCCATACTCCCAAACATTGTCTAACCCCTTTTACTAATCTGCTGCCTTCGTGTGGAACATCCATACACCAGGAAAACCAGGCCAGCATGCATTGCTCATTTAACTGTTTTACCCTGACTTTTACCCTGACTTTTTACCTGGAAAAAGTCTAACATTAAACCCAGGAAAATAAGCTAAAATTGTGCTTTCCTCAATCTTGCTAGAATATCTTTCTTTTTATTTAATATCTTTCTATTTCAAGCTTTTCATAGAGTGCCAAACGCATAGCTAGCAATTAAGAAGCACAAAAGAACAAAAATTGCACAGCAGCTGGCCTACACCAAAGTTAATCATAACAGCTTACCCAGCAGCAATGAAATTGATACCCAAAGTTCATTTAATAAATGTTAGGAACTGTGTCCTTACTCAAAGATTAAACTGTTATACTGGCTGAAAGCACATTGTGTACTGAATTTACTTTGCATGTCTGGAACAAATACCATCAACTCTTGATTGCAACATTCCTGGTGCACTTAGAACAAGACCTAAACAAAGCAAGGTGGGCATTGTTGTTTCCCATATTGAACTTTTATGATCTGTAACCTTTTGTGGTATAATAACCCCAGAAATTCAAACCTAGACTCTTTTGTATGGGAATAAGTAATTGGCAAAGGTACTGTTACAACTGAAGGAATAATTAAATGTTTGAAATCCTTATAAAGTTTAAATGACATCAGTGTCATACAAGAATACTTTCTCCAAAGACAGCACAAAATTCCCACCATGTCTGCTTTACTTTTACTATTAATTTTTTTGTCTGTTTGGTAAGGCACTTTCCTTCTCTTTCAAGCTCTGGTGTCCTAGTTTCAGTTGTGCTATATATCCCTTAAAACTATGTCCAAAGTGGGTTTCAAGAGTGAGCAGTCCTGCATCTCTCTAGGTTTTTTGGTTACTGAATATTAATAAGACCGTTGATGTAATCTGTAGAAATTGGTCTGCTTTTCCATTAAAACAAAAAATAAACAAGGAAATAAACCACTGCAATTGTTCCTGAAAAATCAATATTTTTCAATTGTGTAGGGACATTATGGCACTGTACACACTATTCTAAAAAAGTAAATGTTGTCTTTTGAAAGATGTACTTTATACCATTATTAAAATAATTATAATATTTCTGAATTTTCTCTTCTTTCATATTAAAGATGATACAAAATGAATTGATGCAGCAATTGCTAAGTGACAGAGAATAAAACAATCTACTAAAAATATGCTCTATTTTAGTAGTAATTACTGAGAAGTTATATGACATTACACAGCTGTGAAAATTTAGAGGACAAGCAGAGTGAAGGCTAAGGACCTCTGGGTGAAATTTGAGGTATTTATGTCTGTTCAAAAATGCAAAATAGATCCTGGGCCTTACCTGTAGGTGCACAAGATCGGTGCTACCCTAGAGCCTGCTATCTCTGAGCCAGTGTTGGTAAAATTGTCAAAGTGGGTTAACTTTTTATTTCTGACTCTGTAGGTTAGCCTTGAAACAGAAAAGAAAACCTTATTGGAAAGATCTGATACATAACATGGATGTTGAAAAGAGGAGGCTATGTTGCAACCAGGTGTTGTGTAGGTTGTTCTTTAAAGTGAACTTGATAATGTATACGGTCCAATGTTATCAGTGCTTGTCATCCTCTGTCTAACACTGCAATCTCTGGGTTCAGGTCAGTGCTGAAATGGGGTCACCACCCTAAGCATCCCTCCCAGTGCCTGAGTCCATCTTCCTGCTGCTGATGGGCTGGTGCCCTCCCTTCTTTCTCTCTCCCAGTGCCACTGCTTTGTTGGAACACATGTGAAATCTTGATCATGCTCATTGTTGAGACCATGGCAGACTCTGACTGACTGTACCAGGTATTTTGTGCTTAAACTGTGCCCATCTTCAGGGTCATGGCATCTTGCTCCACACCACTGGAGCTTAGCTGTGAGACCAATTAGCAGAAAAGATGTGATTCCTGTTTCCTCTCCATTAGGATAAAGGACCCACTGTTGCTCCTCAGAGGGGCAGGAATACTAAACGGAAAACCAGAAAATACTTGGGGGTAGGCAAATCAAAGCAAGTGATGGTTGACTCAGGGCAGGACAAAGTCAAGACACCAAAACCGCAGCATAAATGCTTTTTGTCACACTGACCTGGGATTTAAACCTTACCACCACAATCACATATGTTACGAAAACGTGATAGCTTTCAGGGAACAGATTTTTTGCATAGTGTTGAAATTGCTTACACTGACTGTCTGAATGGTTGTTAATAATTGGTGAATAGTATGGTAATAACTATCAAGATCAATAAAAATATTATCTCTAAATGGATATGGTAACAATTCGCTATCAATATATTCCTGTATGTTTCAGCTTGTTTCTATGTGGGAACCATATATAGAGTGTCATTGCTGCCTCTGACCATCAGGACTGACCAGCACACTCCTGATTTAACAAAAGCTGTCAGGGAAACAAATATGTAAGTCCCTGGAAATTTCAGATATGTGATCAAGTTGATTATAGGAATGTCCACACAAGATTCTGACTGTTGTGAAAGGGCAAAGACAGCAATTAAATGGTTAATATGAAAAAACCCATCTTTAGTAACTAGCTACATTGCCAAGAAAAGAGACAAAGTAAAAGGTAAATATTAACATAACACTGCTATGATGTTACAGTATGCCAAATTCATATCTGTCTGTGAAAGGAATAATAGCAAAACATACCATTTTTGGAAGTTTTTAAAGTATTTGTTTAAATACTACATTTATTGCACCCACCAATATCACCCATAATATTAGTTCAGAATATCATTCTTATTAATGTTGCTACTACCTCTCCCATTTAAAACATAACTTCATTATATTAAATATATACACAACATTGTATCAGGTATGTATAAATCAAACTATCCAGATGTCTTTCATAAGCTAGATAGAAGTCTTGCATATGCAGGTTTGAAAGACAGGAAAGAGAAGGAAAAAGTCAAAACTCTACATGTAAGCAGTGTTACATACATTGCAGGCAGCTGCACTCATAAATGTGCATGCAGCCATGCTCATCTAATGCTGTGGAGTATATGCTGCAAACAAACAGGATGTGGATCTCTAAATCCAGGCAACATTGAAGTACCAGCCAACAACCGCCTCTGGCAACTCCCTTGTCTTGCTGAAAAAAAACATTTGGGATCATCTTGCAATAGGTTACAGTGTTTTGTCAGTCAGTCAGAACTCCACTGGCAGCTTAGATTTTTTTGTGCTGGTTTGTCAGACATAAATGCAAAAGACCTACCCTTCTGTGGCATGTGCTGTGCAGGGGGTTGTCTGTGATGACTGACTGAGGTTTAGCACTGCAAATTTATTTTGCAAGGATTTAGAAATGTTGTTGCAGGCATTTTGTAACTGTTATTTCACTGGTATTTTTAGAAGAGAAGATGGTTTTTATTTCAACAACCCAAAGAATTAATGACTTTCAGACTTGTTTGCACTAGAGCTGGAAATACACATTTCTTGTAGATGATACTGTACACTACTGAAGTTTAGTATTTAAAATAGAGCCCAGGTGACAGGCTATTGCAGTCAAAAGTCCTCTGAATGGTTTTATTTCCCAGTGTCGGAGTGCAATAAAATCTCGATTCTCTGAAATGATTGATTTCCGTTCAGATAATCTAATACGATTCACCATTTGGGGTTGAAGTTACCTGCAAGACTGCAGTATTTCTGTCGTTGTTTAGACAGTTGCTTTGGTCACTCAAATGACCTGAGCAGAGAATGGGGAGATGAGACCTGCTCTTTGCCTTTCTTTGTCATCCCAGTGTTTTTTTTTTCCCTTCAGTCCTTGAGTATTTTGAAAGGACCGTGAGTTCATTTTATAAAGTATCTACTAGATGGGAAGTGCCATATTTGTGTCGGTGCTGCATGAAGAAAGAAAGTATTTGACTCTGGACAGCTTTGCTTCAGATGGACCACACCATAGCTCTGCTGAAATAGATTTTAGGGCCTCTACATTAGGTGTCATCACCTTACGAAACCTAACTTCTTGCTCCATCTTCCTTAGAATAAGGACCCCCTTTTTGTGGGTTCAATATTGTGGAAAGTCAAAGGGTTTCAGGCCTCAGTGCTTCTGTAGAAGTGACTTAAAAGTGCAGTTTAGAGAAGAAAATACTTCATTTCTGACGTTGCAAAGATCCTATACATGATCCCATATTCAGCATCTGTCTATAAACTTACTCTTTGTCAGGGAAGAATTTTTATGTAATTCACTATTATTGTTATAAACTATAATCATACTACAGAGATGTAGTCAAGAAAAGTAATAGAACTATCTAAAATGTCGGCTACCCCAAACTTAACTATTAAGGGTAGCTTTATAAATATGGAATGAAATGTCTAAGCTATCTTCTCTTTAGATACCAGAAACCCTTCCAAACTTATGGAACAAGAAAAAGCATAACCTCTTCCCACAATAAATCTGTGCCCACATAGCCTACAACTCCTGCTATGATAAAACTTTTCTTGACAATGCTTTTCAAATGAGCCCCGCTGCCTGTTTCACAGAGCTAAAAATGATCACCAAATTTCAACAGCTGCTCAGCTGACTGCTCACAAGCATTCTAGTGAGGACAGTAAACCAGGGAATGACACCACCAGTGTTTTTTTAGAGGCCAGGAACAGTGAAGAGGCACCAGGGCTGTGGCTGTGCTCACATATGCTGGAGGCAATTCAGCATCACTCAGGTGAGGTGATGCACAGTGCTGAAAAATTGTTGGGCCCTTTTCACACCCACTTTTATAGATTATGAGAGTCATTCAGATATTCTTGAGTTTGATGATGGCAGTAAATCTTACAGTTACGTCTAAAACTGGAAGAGACTTGTGGCCCAAGAGGAGGCTCATTTCAAGTGCTATAAGTTCTGATTTACTAGTCCCAAAATATATCATGGAGTCTCACTGTATTCTTTAAGCAATACAGTTAAAATATACGAAATTATTTAAGGAACTTCTAAAGATTGAAACTGTAAGTTTTAAACAAATACATCAATATAGAATACCTGCTGTGAAATCTATTTTTTCCCCCAGGTTTTTCCTTACAAGAAGTTGATATTTTGTTGCTATTTCATGTAACTTTTTTTTTCACCTTGGAATTGTATGTTATTATTGAT
The DNA here is from genome assembly GCF_000699145.1 of Aptenodytes forsteri. NCBI lineage: Eukaryota > Metazoa > Chordata > Aves > Sphenisciformes > Spheniscidae > Aptenodytes > Aptenodytes forsteri. The sequence goes on from NW_008795939.1 coordinate 4,535,864, forward strand.
GCAGGAATTACATTTTACTGCTGCAATGAACTAATAATCAGAGAACATACTCTTTCTATTCATTATTTATTTAAACTTTTTAATTTGTCAGTTAGTGGGTTTGTATCTACAAAGTCAGTTGATATTAAAAAGGGTATGTTTCTATAGTACCTTTATAGCTGATTACCTTTCCCCAGATAGTCTAATTAAAATTTTGTGTTTTTATCCCTCATCTTTGTTTGTGAAGCCAGTGATTGCAACATATGTGATACTCAGCTACAATTTTTCTTCACTTAGAGTGGCTTACCCTTCCACACTTTCTGATTTTCCACATGCTTAGTGAGAGAATGTGCTGCAGTTTTCTCCCCCTCATGTAATTTGACAACCTAATAATTAACTAATCTGAGTTTCTCTGATTAAAGGAGCACCACAGGGCTTAGTGTATGTGAAAGCATCACGACAGAAATCATTTGTCAAACAATCATTGTCTAATTCCTCAGTGTTGACTAAGTAAAATATTTACTAGTACATTTTTAGCCAGCTGCCAACACTCATTCAGTTCATTGGAATATCTTTAAAGGAGATTCAGATATGAAACCAATTCAAGATCACTTTGTGGTTCAACATCCAAGCCAATTTAACTGTTTAAAATGCATTCAATTTAATTCTTGAAATTCAAATTCCCTGAGGAGTGCTTAGTTTTATGCTATATGTGAAAGGCATAATCTGAAATGTAGCTATACCAACCCATAGATTCACAGGCATATGGAAATACTTAGTTAAATGATCTCTGTAAAAGGCCCAAAATGATCCCTCTCATAGAAAATAAAATAGAGAGAGTGTTAAGTAAAGAGGAAAGTCCTTGGAACATCTCCTGCAGAACTTTCTTCAGATCTTTGTGTGATGGCGGTTGATACTATGCTGTGGTAGAAAAAGAGAAAATTGAGTTTCTACAGCTGAGGGATCTGCTGATGTCCAAGGTGCTTCAGACAGAAAGGTTAGTACATCAGCAGTAATTAATGTTTCCCTCATCTTGATTCCTCCAATGTAACTAGTCAAAACAATCCCACACCCCACATTCTAACCTGTATGGAACAGGAGAGGAACAGGATGGGTAAGAAGACAAGAGTGGAAAGGCTTTATTAAATTGTGGGACGACTGATGGGAATGGGATGACATTTCTATTATCCCATCTCCCTGTCCCTTAGTACACTGTCGTGGCTTTCGGACAATCCTGTATGATATTTGAAGAGCGGAGGAAAGCATTGCAAAAATCAAGCCTCCACAAGGGTGTGTTGGATTTGATCACTTGTAGGTACACACTTTTGCAAACAAGTGCATTGCATTTCTGCACAGTTACACATTATACACAGTTTTTAAGGAAATATTATCTATTATCAAGGCAAAAGAAGCATGCATTTGCTACGTGACACTCTCCTTAATTGCACACTATAGACATTTCAGCCATGCTGGCTGTCTGGTGGTTGCTTTTTGTATTACTGGAATAGGTTTTTGCTAACTAAATATTTTACAAGGATAGAAATGTTTACAGGAATTTATGTCTCGCATATTCAGTTACATCAGATTTCTGAGCTGGCATTTTGCTCATATTAGTTATTTTCCTTTGGAAAAATAAAAAAATCAAACAAATAGCACTGTAGTTTCTGGAACACCACTGTGACCTAGGTACTGAAGTATCTTTTTTTTTTTTTTTGAGACAGGAAGAGCAGTAGAAAGTTGTCACATGGCAGAACTACATAGTTTTCATAGCCTGTTAAATATTTACAAAGTAAGGTCCTGTGTGATTTATTCTGGAAAGACATGCATTGAAATCTGGTTAGTTTTTTTCCATGAAAAAAATAGGATAGAATGGAATTCAAAAGGACTAATCTAGATAATCATCAAACACCTTGCTTTTGGAAAAGAAAACAAGCAGTGGTTCTAGAAAATAAAATTTATTTCCATTGTAATGGTAATGAGAAAAAAAAAAAAGAACAGTAACCCAAAAGTCACCAAAGCGAAGAGGTCCTTTCTGATCAATTGTTCTACCTGAATGTTTCAGAGGGCAGAGTTTCAATATTTTCTGCCAACAGTTTTTTCAAAGTTCTTGCAGAAATCTGCGTAGTATGATATAAAACAGGTAAAGGGTCTTTTCAAGCTGGGAACACAAGTCTGGATTCATACGTTCTTTGTGTATTTCTAACTGCATATGGAAAGAATTTACTATTACAAAAAGTTTATGGTAATAAAGAGTAATTTGTGATGGTAGACTTTATTTGTTTTATTGATAGTTACTTGTCTAAGCTGAAAAACAGATTCATTATCTCTAAGAAAAATATGTGAGTGGAATGAATTTTACTTTAGTTTCATTTTCACACATCCCTTTCCACATAAGCTTATTTGGTATAATTATTTAAATCTGATTGTAATATGATGCAATACACTAACATTTTAATTTTTCTCATTCTGAAAATAATAAAATAATAGAAACTCCTCCTTCTTTGCTCCATTATTACTTTCTGAGAAACTTATCACTGCAGAAAGTTTGTTTCAGGAGAAAAACAACACCCACCCCAAGTGAAATATGAAATGATTCTATCACACTTGCACACTTCCTGAGATACTTAGGTTAAAAGGGTCACTGGACATTAATTGCTAATACGTATAATATCAGAAACAGGTCAGAATAAACATTTTAAGCACTGATTTACAGTTGCTTCCATGGTTCCTATAAGATTAAAATGAGTACCTCCTACCGTCTGAGCTGAATGCATAAGAAAAATTAAGAAACACAAATGGCACTAACCTTGGTGTACTTAATTTGCAGATCTTTGAGTGGTTCTGGCAGCGCTGGCAAAACTGGAGCAGGATTGCTGTCTGAACCTTGCTTCTTCATATTTTCAGTTGAGGAGTTTGAGGACGTTCCTGAAACACAGGTGAAATGAAGTATAAGGGAAGCGCAGTGATTTTAGTCCTGACTGAGCTCTTAGCTTTATTTGTGCTTTTTTATCTGTACCAGCTATGGTATATTTGCATACAGGAATATGATTGGATGAAAGAATTCATTGCAAAAAGAAAATGACACTACTTATTTTTAAGACCAAAAGCAACAGCCTTTTCACCGAGCTGAGACCTCAATGAAGCAAACGCTGCTGAAACAATCTGCTTAGCCAGACACTACGAACTTCTTACTGGGGAACACAGTTTAAGGCCTCCTCGTCTTACCTGTAAAATTACTTTCTCTCAGCAGGCAGGTCCCCAGATTTTAAGTGAAGTTCTTCACATACTTGAAGGCAGCTCTGAAGGTAAAGACAGACTTGTTAGCTCTGGAAACAAACTAAGCCTTTCTCACTGGAGAGCTGGCGAGAATAATTCCCAGAGCTGGAAAGCGTTCACTAAAAAACAAGCCACCTTAGGTTACGCTTTAATATGTTCAGAGTACATTATAATTCCTGTAATTAATACCTGCTTTGTAGATCACAGAGCTAAGGGATGACTATGGTGATATAAAATCCTTCACATGTTTTTCAAGAAACGTGAAGGTAGGACAAAATTGATCGATCCAGAAAAAATACTCTGTGGGTAGCACCAAGCAAAACCTTATTGTTTTTTTCCAGATAGGACCACAATTTTAAGAACAAAATTTTTACTACGGTGCCCTTTGGAAAACCTGGGTTTGTGCCTTTCTAAACAAATTATTTAATAGACAGGACTTTTCTACCCAGGGTGGAACCCACTGGTGCATATGTGTCCAGTTCTGATTATTCAATGAGAAACATATCTCTGGTACTGGCAGATCATTTTATAAGGCACAAGAAACTCCTTTCTTCATTAAGTCCTACCTTTTCTGATGAATGCTATCACAGAACAAAGTGGGACTGAATTAGCACTTGCTTTTATATGCTAAGCTTCTGATATATGCACAATAGATTTGTGCCATAGAAAAAAAGAGAAATGATCTTACTGCTTTCATTGAGACTAGACAGGTGCTTGAAAAACTCACTGAGCTCAGTTAGTTCATGTATCAGGCATCATCTAAACCATCTGGCAACAGAGGCTTTGTAGCTTTTAACTGATGGATGATACAGGACATATCATGAGATTAATCTTACAATGCATTAGTTATATGTAACATACTTTCTGAATTAAAGAGCATGCTATAATTATCACTGATGATTTTTGTGTTTGGACATATGGTTGGAGCAAGAGTTTCTGGCCTTTAGAAAAGTCCAGGTAATTTCTGGGTAAGAAAAAATTCTATTCTCACAATAGTCATCTCTCAGTGAGATGTAAAGAGCTGTGTGGACTTGAACAAGTTTCAGCCATTCACCCTGTCATGTGAATGAAGGGCACCCATTCCCATTGTTATAACACCATGATATCCAAGGTTACCAGCTCAGTTACTTCCTTTTGGATGCATCCTTCAGCTCTCCTGCCTCAGCTGGCTGGCTCAAGACATCCCGATGTAGAATGCTATATTTGAAAGTTTTATGAACAGCACATTCAGACCTTAACATTTTGGGTTACGTTTGCCTGCCTTAGAGAATGTCTTTGAGTCTTATGAAAAAAACCAATGTCTAAATAGGGTTTATCCACTTTTATTTGGAATATAGCTTTTCAATGTTAGCTTCACGTAACAAATTTTTGTGGTTTTCCTTTTTTTTTTTTTAATTTCCATGTAATTTTTTGTTTTAGACACTATAGTCTAATAATCTTCATGCCACTCATTTTTCCATTAACCCACAAAGAGTTTCTCTCTAGTTAATTCACCTGCTAATTGCTCAGATTTGCATGATTTAAACAGAATTTAACTGGATCTGTAAGACAGAGATCAGTGGAATTGTCTGGTTTCAAGCAAAGCAAAAAACCTTTCTCCCAGGCAGGAGTGTTCTAAATACATTTTCATATTTAAGTACCATTGCATTCCCGATTTTTAAAAAATTATTAAGGTAGAAGTCAATTATGATAACTTCTTCGGAAAATGATAGCATTTATCCTCTTCCCATGTTTACAAGGACAGCCTGAAATCTGCTTAGACTGACTTTGGAGATACTACCCTGGGTGAAAAGTTTCAACTATTCCAAACATGCTGGTAATCATTGCCTTATTTTCCACACCATTCATTCATTTAACACATACTTTACCTTCTTTTTTACTTTCTGGTTCCCTCTTTCACTCTTGGATTGTATGAATCACCTTCACTACCATGCTTCCTGTGAGTCCTTTCTTTTCTCTCTAAATCTTGTGTATTGTTAAAAAGGTCTCATCTCTTAAAGGGATTACTTGCTATCTTGAGCAATTTGCTCGTTCTATCATCGGACCTTATCTGCTGAGACTTGCTCCGAGCATTACCATTAATGTCAATAATTCCTTTAACTTCTCTGTGTTCTCATATCTATGAATGTCTGACTCCCCTCCCTTTTTCTAGGAAATTCTATTGCTTAGACTAGCTGTTCATGACCATCTCAATTGTCTCCCATCCAATAACTTTCCTATTCACTTTCAGCCTAAGATTCCTTTTAGCCTAGTGTAGAAATTATTTCCTTTTCTTCACATCCCATGTTCCTGTTTATTATAGCTTCCTGCTATTTTCATTCTGTGACTTTTTTTCCCCATTCTGCATCACTGCTGTCACACATTTCACCTAAATAAAGATGTGCACTTCAAGCGCTATAACTTTAATAGACTGTACTATTCTTTCAAATAGTGGATTATACAACACTCAGATATTACAGATATTGTACATGGAAGTTTACATAGTTTTTTTGTTTCTATCTAGTTTTTTCCTCTCTTTTGGTCAATGAACTGATTGTTACTTATTGTTATCTTTTCACTGCTAAGGAACGAACCTTAGTCACTCAACACCTTGGAGAACTACATGGTAATATTATGTGACTATGTGACAGTGCTTTCTACACTTTAATGCATAACATTTCTCCCAGTTTAAACCTACTGAGTTCCCCTACTCAATACCAGATGAAAGAGGAACAAATGAAAGGTAGTAGCTCACCATGCAAGTTGTAATTAAGCTATGAGATGCCTTGCTGCATGACATTGGTGGTGCTAAAATGCAAGATCGAGGGCTGCATGAACTTTAGGTCTGACTTATGTAACTCTATGTCAGTAAGTTAAATGAAAGTTTTATGCCGGAAGAAGCTGTAAATCATTTGTCCATGTGTTTCTTCACAATGATTAAAAAAAATAATAACTAACCAAACATAGCATTCCAGAGTACAAGTAACCTTTCTCCTCAGATGTGATCATACAGTGGGGTATCGCCAATGTTGTTAGCAGTTACTTTTTGATTGGGTTCATTGTAGTCTAGGTGGAAAAACTATTTGGCCTATATTCTTGAGACTTGTTGCAGCCCCATATTCATTACATGAGATACAATTTAATAGCCAGCAGCACACAGATGAAAGCAGAGCTTTTAGTTGGGCTAGCTGGCAATCCAACTAATGAAATCAGTGTGTCACAAGAATCAGCCAGAGGTAACCTGTGACTGGATTCTCTTTCCTAAACGCAATACTAGCACTATCTGAAATGCCCTGGCCTTTCCTAGCTGCCCTGAGATGTCAGTCCAGGAGAGTCCTGTAGATCCTATGTCACCTTGCCAAAGTCATCAGTGTCTTCAAAACCCTTGTGCAGCTCAAATGGCACTCGATGCCTATGTCAATGAAGTGACTTGACCAGAAGGTTTATGATTCTACTTGGTATTTTTATGTTAGTGTATGCTGGGCTAATACAGTCTGAAAGCCGTATATTTGTTATAAAAATTCCCCTTCCAGCATTTAATAGAGAAATATTTACTTTACATTGTAGAAGAAGATTATTCTGAGAATAGAATTATCTCTTACCCAGAAATTACTCTGACTTTTCTAAAGGCCAGAAACTGTTGGGTTTTTTTCCCCAGAAGTAGGCACAAGCTTGTCTTTTTTCAAAGCAGTCTTTTTTTTTTTTTTCTTTTTTTTTTTGAATGACTGCCAAACTATCTTCCCAGTTCCCACAGTCTGGATGTCTCTATTCTCCAGCAATAGGGGACAGGTGACTTACTCTTTGTATAATGCTGAGACTGTAATCACAGCAGTAAGAAATTCTGGTCCATAGGTTTCTTCAGAAAGCAGACTTTGCCCTTCAAAATACATATATTTGGACATTAAAGAAATCTAACTAATATCTTGTACTAGACATGCTCAAAGCTACGTAGATCAGATAAGACTGCATATATTTAGCTTGGACCACCTCTAATGTAGGTCAGTGCAAGGATTTTATTGCAGGTAAACAGACAGCAGATGTTTTCTACTTTCATTTTTTGTCATTTACAGCTCTGGTAATGTTCCAAATTGTATATCTTTGGCATCTGATGATCTATCAAAATTACACCTTGAACTCCATAACAATTATGCCTTCTAAAAGGTGGCATAACAACTTAAGTAACCTCCAAAAAGTTACAATTGCTATAATTCAAAACACTTAAGATGAATAATCTTCCATGGTGACTTAGGGCACTGTTGTCAAAAGTTCTGTGGAATAGGAGATGAACAGAATAGGCTGCTGTGCTCCGCAATTTGGTAGCTGTATTTTATCACCTGAGCTGAATTTAGACAGAGCCTTTAATGCTTAAGTACAAGTTTACACTTTATAAAAACTTATCATAAAAAAAATCACTTGAAAAATCTCTATTGAGACAGTATCTCTGTTACTGAAAATCCTGATTAGCTGAACAACTTCTTCCAAATTCAGATTATACAGGGAGTGGAGAAAGGGAATTATTCAGTGTTTCATATGGATCCCCTGCTGGTACTGACAGAAATTGACATTAAGTTAGGAATGGAAGATGTAAGCCTCAAAAGCACCAAAATATGTTTAAAAAGTGGAAATCATTGAGATTCATGTAATCACTGGACTCGCTCTGAAATGCTTTATTCACATTGATAATCTTCCTTATGACAACCCATTAATGGCAGTAGACCAGAAACAGTGGTCAGTGTTTAGCATGACATGGAAAGGTAGAGACACATCAGAAACTAGACAGAACTGGTGTGAAATTTGTGCCATCTTTGCCCATCTAAACTGAGTCCAAAGGTGGGTGGGATGTACAAGCTCTGATAACTCTAATTGTGAAGCACTGAAGTCAAAATGATAAGATTTTCAAGGCTACTGGGCAAATTCCTTTGGCTTTTGCAGCACACCAAGTATCCTGCATTTCTGAAAATCTAAGCATTCCTTTTACATGAATGTAGGTATCTCTGAGCACAATCAGCAGTTCTTTAGTCATTATAAAATTTCTGTGAGGTATAAACTCATGGAGTGAGGCAGCTGACAGATGCATAACTGTTTATTTGAGTTTGAAATTTGAACTCACTTAGTGAAAAATCTTTCCCTTTTGCTACATGGACGATAACAGTGTATGAAGAAATGTCCAGAAGATATTTCTCCATAATGCCTCCACAAACAAGTCTGAACACACATCATAATACTAGCTACTGTTTGGCTGATTCATTCAAACACCTTTGCTCCAGTAATGGCCAGATTTAACTTGCGTTGGTTCACTGCAATGAGGGCAGAGGCAGAGCAAGAAGTAGAAAAACTAGTGCTACTAATTTTGTAATCTTGGTATCAAAAGATATTGAATGACTTCTTGATATCAGTGCTTGGGCTGACAGTGGATGTTGTCATGAGGCCTATTCTCTGCTGAATCCATAAATGACACTTTCGTCCCAAGACACTTTCTACAGGGAGGGACAAATAAGCGTTTCCTCTGTTCCTACACAGAAGCTTGTGCAATCACAGCTGGATGTTTTTTTCATTCATATAGAGCCCCACCTGCTAGTAGAGCAAGATCATTTCTTCTGATTTCATACACAGATCAGACACTCTCTGCTCAACTGTATGCTGAACACAGACCTTTGCAACAAATTTCAGGATAATTTAATCTTTTCAACACAAATCCTTTCACAACACACAACAAAGTATGACAGCAGACCAAGAGAGAACAGACCACCTAGAAAGGAAGCTTGGGGCTCAGAGTGGAAAGTCCACAACGCCTACTCACTGTTGCATGGGCAGCAGTGCAATAATGCATAATCCCCAAGCAGAGGGGTACCAAGGTCAACCTGTGGACCGGTGGCTCTACAAATCAAGTTTGCTGAAGAAAACCAGTCAAAAATCACCTTCAAAAAACCAGCCATATTTCCACTCTCTGAGTTTGATGGGCTGAGACAACATGGTATATCATGATTAGCCCAATGGAATGGGGCACACTTCAACAAATTTGTGTCACACCCGTACAGCTAGCTATGTCTGAACTAATTATATAGCAACTCTCCATAATCAGTGGTAAGAAACAGGATATTTTAAAGCACAAATCCTTGCACTCCAAAGAAGGTATCTAAAGTAGCTCAGTATCCTAGTAAACTGAACAGTATCCTATAGGTGAATAATTATTGTTGGTGGCTATAAAGGAAGTCTACTCATCTGCCTCTGATACAAATACCTTACTGGAGATATGTACTGCCAGGTGAGATGGCTTTCACTTTAATTTTTTCCCTCACCACAGGGAGAGAGCTTCCTATCTGTCGTTTATGAACTATTATATTGCTTCTGGAGTGTAAATAAAGCTTAACAATATCCTTCTGTGGATAGCAGGCCCTCAGGAGACAATAAACACATCCTCTCTGCTGAAGAGTCTTTGCTCTTTAAAAGATTGACTGGGAGCCCGGGAATATTTATTTAAAATGTAGCTGGGTTTATCTAGAGAAAAATGCTTTATTAGAAGCATGTACATGAGTCTAAATACATTTTTGGAACATTCATCTCTCTTTCTGTTACCTGGACATCTACTCTGTGGTCTATATTTTCTGTAGCGTGTTTCGTACTGTATATTGATTTGGGGGACAGATGTTTTCTTTTTGTATATGGGGCAATTTGCATATATAATAATGACTAAAATGCAATAATAAAAACAACATCAAAGAAAAAAATAAAAGGAAATGTTAAAGGACTGGATATATTGTGGGACAATGAGAGAGAGAGTAGTGTTTCAGGAATTATTAACAACGTTTTTAAAAACAGTTAGCTATAGAATCTATTTCAGCCACAGGAAGCAATTTTCTTTGTAATACAAATTAGAAGACTAAGTACTAGCTATTTTAGCGTTACAGCATTTCCTAGAAGTTGCAAGAATATTTGGTAACATGCAATATATTTTGTTTCCTTATATTGAAATGACTTGTAATTGTTTTTCTCTCTTCTTGAATTTATCATCAAAAAACCCAGACAAAAGTAAAAGGGATGATAGTTTCTGTGAAGAAAGCAATCAAACAAATAAAAACAAAGAACTCGTTATAGTCTGATGTGTCAAAAATGTATCTGCATTTCTGGAGAAGAAATAAATTCTCACAAAACTGGGATAAACCATACCAAAAAATGTAACTGTGACTTGTAAAGGTCTGTGTCTGCATTTGCCCTAAAATATAGAACATAGGCAATTGTATTTTACTTATATCAATAGAATTTTTCCTGCTCTACTAATTCCTCCTTATTATTCAATCATGACATCAAATATTTGCAAAATTAAGGTCATAGAATCAGTCCATAAATTAACAACTGACAAAAGTAAGTGTTTTTCACTCAGGCTAAACAAGTTTTCATGTGAACAGGATATTATTTATTTAAAACATTAATAATGGGCTATTGCTTTTCTAACTATTTGCTGAAAGTTAATAGACATTTATATCTGTTTTGTAATACTGCTTTGAGAAAACTGGAAAGAATATCTGGGGTGTAAAATGAGAACTGATAAAAGAACAGTATTATCACAACAACATCTTAGTTAATAAATGAGTACAGTTTTATTGATTATAGCTTCAGTCATGGCAATCTTTGAAGCAAAGAATTACTTTTATATTTAGAATATCTTTTTATGAAAATGTTATTTTTGTCTCTATTCTATGCTTAAAAAGTGTGACGTTCAATAAAGTCCATTTTGCATGAGTCAGAACAATAAATTTATTCCTGTTTTTCCTGTTAAAAATTAAACTAATTTTTTTAAAAACATTTTTTTCAATACACAGGTCAAATGAGAGCAAGTAATGAGTAATGAAATAGTTTGAAGTTTCCTCAAGTAATTAATTATGAATAAGGAGGCAGTTTTTATGCCACACGTCACAGATAAAAGCTCTTATCAGTGAACATCATGAATAATTTGATGCAAATCAATAGAGTTCATGCAAGTGCAAAATTAGTCAGGGTTAGATCAGAATCAGACCCAACACTAGTTATTAAGCTGCATTGTTAGCAACAATTACTGCCAAGTAATTTTCAGCATTTCCTCCATGAACCTCTGTTTCAAAGTCAAGATTTAGACAGCCTCAAATGATTTTACATAATTGCTATGTATGCTTTATAAGCCTGTGTGTAGTGATTGTGTTCTTCAGTTATGAAAACCTCACATGTGAAAATAACCTTATTTCGACTTTTAAAGTTTTAAAGAGCATAAAAAAAAAGTTATTGTACAGGTAAAAAGAAAAAAGAAATCAGAGGTATATTCAATCTACCTCTTTTTTGATATTTAAAAATATTTTTCTAAATGTATATTCCTTAATTTCCTTATTTCACTTTTTATTATTCTTATTTGGTATTAATAATCAACATTATTATAACCATAGTGTTCTTGAGAGATTTATTTTTGTATCTTTTGGTATAGGATGTATTGGACCCTGAGATGTCTGCAGTGAAAATAAGAAAAACCTTTTTACTCAAGAACCAGTGTGCCTTTTCCATATATCATGGTAGTAAACTGCTAGGATATGATTTGAAACTTGCTATTAGTAGAGGAAATCAAAAGGATGTCTACTGAAGTTACAGTTAAACTGGTGTAAAAATAATATGAAATTAATAACAGTTCATTTGTGTCATCCTGTTCCGCCCCTGCCCCAAATTGCTTTTACCATGATTATTCCCAGAAAGTTCCTACAGAGTCTGCTAGAAACCACACATACGGGTAAGCAATCTTGGGTTGAAAACTCACCTTTATAACATTTGAAGTGGAAAGAGAAATGCTAGGGAAGTACCATATTTTCAGTAGGAATATGAGTTATTAGAAATAAAAAATAACTTGGCAAAGCGATACAGCATTTCCAAATTAATTGCAACACTCAAGTATTTTCCTTGTATTGTAATGCCAATGGAGGATTTTGATGGATTTCCAACTCCTCTATTTCCCAACTGTTCAGTTTAACTTAAACACACAAACAACTAATATGAAGCAAGACCTCACTTTATTTGTAAATTTCAGGGAGGTTTCTGTGGATGCTGTCAGAGATTGGTGTTTCTAATGAAAACTGGACTTTAACCAGATTGTAGATCTGTGCATACATGTGCTCTGGGGGACTAGGACTCAGAATCCAAATCCCAGTATAGACTAAAACTTTTGCAGCACATTATGAAGAGTCTGTTTTCCTGTTGATAGAATCTACTGTCCTTTTAAGGTATTAGTAAGTTTGACATTATCCCCTGTTCTGTAGCTTATATCTTAATTTCAAATTTAGATGTTTTAAATTGACCACATTAGCTTGTCATTTGTAAATCCCATTTTTGTCTAATTTGTCATGGTTATAATCCAATTCTCATGTCTTTGTTGATAGAAGTATTGTACTTCTGGGTATGTGTATGGGTACATACACAATATGTATGGGTACATATTGTGCCCATATGCTACTCAGTAGCATCACTGGTAAGTGAGAATTAACAGCTAAAACACTTGACTATGATTTTTAAAAAGATGATGTGATTAGTCTAGCTTCCATTGAATGCTGTCAAGAGTTTTCCCATTGTCTTGCGAAGGAGTAGCTTTAAGTCCTGCGTACTATTTAATTAAATAATTACATTTAAAAAGGAATATGTGTTGTGACAAATTTGAAGTATATTGGTCATTTCTGTAAGATCCCTTGAACTCAGGATGGGAAAAATCTGTAACATCCTAGTACAAGAAATCAGGTAAATAACACACACTCTGGGAACAAATTTCTTGCTTTGTTATAGAAACATGTTAGCCATCAGATTTACAAATGCAAACCCAGTAACAGTAAATCTTGGAATGAGCCAAACTTACGGTGAAAACCCTATCCCTGCATGTGGTGTGTGACATTATTCACTTTTCATCTAACATTAGAAATATGTTTTGTGGATGTGTTACATGTGTGTGAATTTGTATACATATGTAGATTATTGCAGATACTGACAGAACTAGATCCACTTTTTTGGACTGATTCAATAAATATGTTTCATGTCCCTTTTAAGAAGAAAACTAGAAAAAGAAAAAAAAAAGTCCTTTCTCTAAGGAGCGAGACTGTTTGAACTGGGAACAGTGTAGTCCAATAAAATATACCAGTACTTAACTAATTTTTTGTAATTCTGAGAAAAAAATGGCTGCAAACATTTTCAGATTGTTACACAATTTCTAAGCAAACAGGAGCAACAAAACCATTTCTCTCTCTAATTTTTTTTTTTTTTTTTGTTGGAGGGGTGGGGGGTAGTGTTTTAGTGGGCTTTTCTTTCCATAAACATATTAAACAGTGAAATGTACCTTTCATTCTCACCCTGTTTTTCATCTTGTTTGATTTCATCTAACTTTAGGGTAATACTCCAAAGCTTGCTCTGATCATCAGTAGATCCAGGCCACTGGTGATCTATATAATTAAGAACATAAATAAAACCCTTTTTTACACCATTTGTGTGCAACATCATCTGGCTGCTGCTGCCAAAGTGTCCCAAGAAAAGAAACAAATTCAGACCTTTAAAGCAAATCTCTGAGGACTTTAATTTCTTTTTAAAATTTTAAAATAAAATAAGGTCTATTTTGGTTTGACTGCTCCATTTACTAAGTAGCAGAGTACTTCAAAAAACTTCTTGGTTCTGTCACTTTGTGTAAGGAAGAATATGAGAGCTGAGAACGTCAAGGTTTCTTATTCCCAGGAAAAAATCAGTACATGTTTACAACGTTTTAGTGCATTTTTCAACATCCTGCTGAAGCTTCTCAAATACATATACTCTGACATATTGCTTTAGCAGTGAGAATGTTAAGTTTTATGCACAGTAATTATGCTTATACTAAGCACTCAAAAAATTCTATGAATTATACATTACCTGGATGATAACCCAAAGTTTTATTCTGAGGTGGTGATAATGATAGTAATAAACTGAAATTTACCTGGATTATCAGCAGATTCTGGAGAAAGCAGAAAGGCAAAAATGAGTCAAGGCAGAAGACAGTGGTCAAAGATAGAGTTAATATTTATTCCTTACAATTTTTTCCTGAAAAACAAGTTGCATATAGGTGAAGTTATAAATTCTGCTTGAAAAAATAAAATACTGCTACTCTTTCTTGTTTAGTTAGCTTGCCAAACTCCACTGACACAGAAGTTTTGCAGGCCGTGGGAGACAGTATTTAGTCTTTCACAACCAACATAAATTCAGTTGTTTTGCTCAGGATAAGGTTTGCCTAAAACTACTCCTTTCTTATCATTGCCAAGAAAGATTTACAATTTCAGCTCAAAACTAAGTAAAATTCTGACATTATCTTGAAGTTTCACCTTGAATTTTGTATTAATTCAGCATAGGCAAGTATGAAAACTTTTACCAAACCACAAGGTAAAAAAGGAGATAGATTGAAGGGAGAAGCAGTGGAGAAAGGAGAGATTATCAAACTACATACAAGCTAAAACTTAGAATACTAAGGAAGAGAAAGAAAGGTTTGATGAGATGAAGATTTAGCTACTGTGGGCTAAGAGATGCATTAGAATCAAAGGGAATTGTATATATCAAACTCTAGACAAACTGAGAAAATGTAAGCAAAATTATTAGAAAAGACCTCAATAGGAAATTTTGATTTCTTAGTTTGCACTCTGAATATTTTCCCATTATATGTTAATGATGGCCAAATCCTCCTTTTACCACCTCAGTGAGAGCACAAGCTGACAATTCACGTTCTCTTTCAGTGCATAAGCATCCATACCTCTGAGATGTGCCTTTTGAAGACAGAGATCCCCAAAGCCACTGTACAATTTGTCAGTTGCTGGGAGCTGGGGCTCAAACTGCAGCAAATACATTTTTAAAACCAGTTTTCTTTCATTTTACTCTAATCAGTTAATCACCATGGTTGGGGCCATACAGGGGCTCTCAGTCTTCCTGCTAACACTGAAATGTCTCGCTTTTCTTTTCATGGCCGTTTAATAAATCTGCTTTTCCTCTGCCTTGTTTTAAATCACTCCACTACACTACAAGTGTAAGTGGTAAAGCTGGCAGCTAGAATACGCTGTACACTAGAATATGTTCCATTTTGTTCTTCTCTCCCAAGTAACTCTACGCACCGATGCAACTGTAGTATCAGGATGGAGTCTGCCGTCTGTGAATCCTTACACTTTGTAGTCTGTTTTTCACAAGACTCACTTCCCTTTTTCAATCTTTCATCAATACCAGCTCTTTCAGCCTTCAGTTTGTCAGGAAAAGCCATGTAGCTGATTTCTTGTCAGAAATCAAATGAAAAAGTAATACAAGTAACTCTACGCACTGATGCAACTGTAGTATCAGGATGGAGTCTGCCGTCTGTGAATCCTTACACTTTGTAGTCTGTTTTTCACAAGACTCACTTCCCTTTTTCAATCTTTCATCAATACCAGCTCTTTCAGCCTTCAGTTTGTCAGGAAAAGCCATGTAGCTGATTTCTTGTCAGAAATCAAATGAAAAAGTAATAATAAAAAAGGTACTTGTAATAATTGTGTAATACCTGTGCAATACCTGTCTAATATCTTCCCAGCATTGTAAGTTCTTAGAAACAGAAACCTACCTGTTCATTCGTTTGTAAAGTGTCCTGCATTGCCAAGGACACTTAATTAATAGTGGAAGAGAATACTGTCATATTTCTGCAAAAAGCAGTGAAAAATCTGTTTCTACTCAGGATCATTCTTAGAAAAACTATAGAATATCTGTTCTCTGAGAAGAAATTACATGATATTCAAGTGCTGTAATTTGCAATGAAGAGGAAGAACAATTGTAAGATGAGAGCAGGTTCATCTATCTAGAAAAGTCATGCAAGTTCATTTTAAGTCAAAGGGGACTATTAAGATGTCACTTAGTATGTAAGTAAATTTATCGATACATTTAGTACTCACAGTTCAGAAATGTTCAGTGTTTGGAGAATTGCATTTTCAGTTCACCTAATACAATTAAAAATATTTAATAATAGCAGTTTTTGGATGGAAGGACAATCAATGTAAGAAGCTCTGAAAGATAAAGTTCACAAGTTGTTTTGACAATATTAGTCTCATGAGTTATTTTTCTATTTCTTCTCTTTGTGACAGCATGTAAAACAAAATAATATAAACATTTTATTAAATTGGACTGTAGTGTCTTGTCTGGTTTTAGGGTAGCTACAGCTGTACAAATAATGCATTTAAATGCAAGTCAACAACAAATCTACTAATTTTTGTGTTTGTTTTTTTTTATGAGGGTAGAGGAATAACTATCTGGCCATGCTCCCTCTGTGGAAACTGCAAGAGTGAACTTAAAAGTAATGAAGTTTTGATAAGGCATTTCAAATCCGTTCCCCTTGTGTGCTGTCCAATCCTTAATTTTGTCATGAACTGAAGTGTAGAGTTAGTTAAATAATATACACTGACAACACATTCTTAAGGCTATGTATTTTTGTACAACATTTCATTGTTCAGTTTATACAAAGACCACAAAGAATATTTCTTAAAATAAGTCATGGCAATTTGTTTTGGAAAAAGTTTTAAAATTCCAAACACATGAGAATGTCATAACTTCACAAATATCTCCAAATAGAAGTTCTTTGAGTTCTTTTTCATTTCCCCCCAGACCTGATCACAAAGTAAGAAAAGCTGCTTGCTTAATCTAAAAAGATAGTGCTTCTTAGGGCTCTAAACTTTCTTTACTAGTTTTGGAATAATTATTAATGCTAATAGAAGTTAGAAAACAAGACAAATTAAATTCATTTACTCAAGTTCAGATTTAAGCAAGATGTTAACAATCAAGAAAAGATACTAACCTGAGTATTAGGTAAAGACATTTTGTCAAATAGGCTTCTGCCTGTAGCTGGACAGCCAATATGGAAAATTCAGCGTGAATATTCATGGTAGAAAGTGCTTTGCCTGATTGTGAGCATTTGTAGAAGGAAGGACTCTATGTAATGCCATGCAGTGGATTAAAAAGGGAGTGTCTGTGAAAAGGGATGGCGTTCAAAAAAGGAAAGGATATTTTGGGTGGGTGACTCCATTACAGTAAGGATCTGTCTGCTCTTTGCCCTAATAATTTCAGATATCTCTCCCCATGAGTAAAATATAAAAGCACCCAAATATCTCTGTATAAAAGATGAAAATATTTTCTTCATAGATTTTTTGCTGCTGTATGAAGATGAAAAAAGAAAATACTGTCACCTGAGACACAGACATCATCCAAAATCTTAATGAGAATTTTTACCTAGATACCTCTATTTTTTTCAGTCAAAAGATAGAAGAAGGAAAAAACCAAAACAAAAACCAAGTCCCCCACACTCCAACAGCAAGCAAACTTCATTTAACAGTTAGAATAATCACATTATATTGCATCAGGTTTAAAACTAGAGATATGTCAGCCACATTATTCCTTGAAATAAGGGTTTGTTTTATGGAAACAAAACACCTTTCAGAAGACAGGACCATGCCATGTGTCAGTGAGAGTAAATTATTTACAGTGGCAGGGTCTGTGCATGATGTCGTCGTTGAGCACAGCTTCCTCACCTAAAGGTGTGGGTGGTTCCCCTGTCTGCTGGGACCTTGCAGTCCTTTCTCAATGTTTTCCATTTCATTTGTGAAGTTAGAGGACATGTATATTCCCAACTCTGCTATTCTCACCCAGATACCGAAAATAATCTGCTCAAATCTAAATCCCAGGAAGACTTTTCCTTATCTAAAAGTGTGGAGTTAATGTTTTATGAGAAAATGTTAGATCTATAATATTTATATGGAGCCTCATTGCCCAATATATTATACTTTTTTAGCATCAGTCTAACAATGCAAATGCATTTAAAGGTACAGATCTAACTAAGCTCTGAATTTCTTGCCACAGGCAATAGTAAGCAGGATGAAATATACTATAGGAGCATACCCCAAAATTGTAGCATATTTCTGTATACAGCAAGCTGTCCTGACTATCTACATCCTTTTCCAGTGTCCCTGTTAACACATTAAAGCTTATTAACCATCAAAATTTTCTGCTGACCGTCTGGCCTCTGAGGAAATTAACAATCCAATTAATATTCTGCATGTTCCTGAGATAGCACGTAAGATGACTATGTTTGTTCATAGCTAATATTCTTCTATATTTAGCCTAAACAAATTCTTTGAGATCATGAATTATACTGCTACAGCCTGAACATTGTGAGCGTTACTGCCTTTATGCTTTCAGTACCTCTTTTCCGTTTTTCTGGGTTTCTTTGTCTAGGTAGCAATATTAGTTTTTATGTATTTTTTATCAATCTGTTTAAATATATAAACAATGCATTTTTAAATATTTCTTAGTCTGAGTTTTAGTTCTGAGGTGGATTTTAGCATTATATCAAATCCAAAAATGCCATTGTTTCAAGTGCCAAAATACCGTTGTTTCATCCTATATGTATATTTATCTTTCTGAATCTATCTCTGTATGTCTCAAGAATAAGGCAAAATCAACTGCAATACAAACATAAACATTGATAACACATGATAAACTATCATGACACCAAAATGATTTACAGCAGTTTTTAGTACCAAAGTTATTAATTCACTTGAAGCAATGTTTCTTAAAGGATAATTTCTAAAACCATTGGCTTTATGCTTTTGTAATATTTCCGGTTAGATAACGACATGTATGAATAGTTATGTGCCTCTAACTCCCGCAGGACACAGCCACCCCTGCATTACCTGTGCATTTTAAAAGTTACTTGCCTCTTGGTTCTGTAGCTGTTTATTATCTGATCCTGCATTCTGCAGCTTTGACAAAGTTTCATATTCAGTATGGCTGAAACCGAGCTTGCTGTGGAAACTCTGTCCGGATTAAATTTCATAGATAGCAGTGAATCGAAAACACTCAAGACTGTGGATTCCTCTTTGCATTACATAACAATCTTCTAGAGTCATTCCACTCAGCTCGTTACAAATACCTGCCCTAGTTTATTATGTACTAAAGTGGTTCTTCTCAGACCACAGCACTATCTTCCTCCTACTCTTGCCATGCCAGTATATGCGTTGATGGAAGACAGGGGGTTTGCGTGCATTGCACTGGAAAGTGTGCTGTTATAGGCATGGAGCATTTTCAGGGGCTTGCACATCAGTTTTACGTGCGGAAAGCAATGAGGAATGACAGAAACGATGGTTCTAATCTGCTACATATAGGGGGGTAAATATGTTTACTCTTGTAAAATCACCAGTATGTTTACTATAGGTGTGATAGAATGACAATTATTTTGTGCCTTTCTAAAGGTATGCACTTTCTAGATATCTGTTGGATAGGTGTTAGATTAATTTAGTTTTATTATTTTTCCCTACTATTTTACTTTCTGACTAAACATTGGTTTTACGTGTGAGTTTGTATGTGTTTTATGGCTTCCTGAAGATGTTTCAGCATCCATGTAGAACTGAAATTGATATAACCTCAGATGCCAAAACTGCATAAAATTATTAATGTCATCTCCTGTATAGATTTATAATGCCCTGGATTTTTATTAAATCATAAGTTTATACCTTTTTCTTATGCAACTCTCACATTGTGGTCTATAATGCTTATAGAAAGAAAAAGATTGTGTAAATTAAACAGTTCTAATTATCAATATTAAAACAGAGGTGTTGCTGTAAGTTCTTTTAATTCCATGGAAAAATAAAAATATTTTTCATTTGTGGTGTAAAATAGACCAACACCCATCACTGCATTTTTGCATTACTATATAAAGCAAAGATCAAACAGAAGATCATTATAAAGGCCAAATCTGTCTCTCCTCACTGAGTCTAATACTATTTGCACATAAATTTACCAATATTTGGGGAAATTTATAATCAATATATTAACCATAAACTGTAAAAAAACCCTAAACATCTCCTTATTTGGTATCATGTTGATTCTGTCCAGCTAGAAATTCCCTCACACAACCCCAAAAGAAACTGCCAAGAATGTCTTTTTGAGGGGATGTCTTCTCCAATGCTTTAACATTCTTGTATGTTCTGATAATCAAGCTCATAATTTGTCTTTCACTACACATTCCTTTTGTGTTCTATTAGTCTGATGCTTTCCCTGTCATAAAGAGATGTTTTTGGCAGAAAGGAAATTAATCTTTCTTAACATATATAATGACTTTTTGATTGCAGTACTTTCAATGTCTCTCTCTCTTCCCTTTTTTCAAATAGATTTTTCATTCTGTTTCCTGGATATCAGATTTCAAAAAGACCACTGGAATTCTTTCACTTTCAAAGCATATTTGCATTAGTGTTGCTAAGTAGTGGATAAATTGTTAACACTAATTATTGCCACACATCTTCATATGCATGCAGGCACATTTTGATTGCAGTACTTTCAATGTCTCTCTCTCTTCCCTTTTTTCAAATAGATTTTTCATTCTGTTTCCTGGATATCAGATTTCAAAAAGACCACTGGAATTCTTTCACTTTCAAAGCATATTTGCATTAGTGTTGCTAAGTAGTGGATAAATTGTTAACACTAATTATTGCCACACATCTTCATATGCATGCAGGCACATACATACAAAATTAGGAATTTAATGTAACCGTTGCTGTAAATTTGGCTGTTGATAGACCATGAATCTTACACAAGTCTCTTTGAAAGCTTAAACTTTATGTATTTATCTATTTACGTATACATATATAAACATACAAGCACACACAGACCTATATATGTTTTATACAGGCACGTAATTTTTGTATTAGTTGCAGTTATACCTGTCTTTCCTGAGCATGCATTTCATCCAAACAGTACCATATGTAGTCAATCAAAAATGCAAGGCCTTACCTTTACAATCAGGGTTTGATTTCTTAGATCTGTTATATTTCACCTCCACAGCACACTCTGCCCTAAGGTCTGTGATCAGCACTACAGTCAGAGTACCAGGCATGACCTTTATATATACACACAATTCAGTAATAGCAACAAGTGAATACTTAGATTCTTACTTCAGTTCCACATTTATCAAGTGATATTACTCATAGAAAGAGATCCTTCAAGCAAACACTTAATCTGCATTGAATTGGGAGTGATCTTGATGAACGTCTTGGGAAAAAAAAAGAGCTTATTGTACAACACAGCAGATGAAAACACCCGCAACCATTGCACGTACCACTCATTCTGTTAACCATGTAATATACATTGTCATTTTGACATGTAGACTATTTCTCTTCCTCTATCACCTCCATGTCAATCCAATTCACTCATTCTTGCCAATGATGAAATGAAAAAAAAGAAAAGAAAATGAAAAAGAAAAAGAAAAGGAAACACAGAAAGATTGTTATCTTAAATCTGCATTTGCGGAACATTTTAAAGCCAGTTAGATTAACCATCGGGAAGATGTTAGTCTAGATAAGAGAATCCCCACTGGTTTTCTGTCTCCTTTAGACAATGAAATCACATAGTTGTGTCTGTGTCTCTCTGTTTTGGATTGTTGTAATTTAACACATAACAGATTGAGGGCTGCCTACTATTCCTAATTAACTCAAGTTAAACTAATGAGAGAGAGAGAGGGTGGGGGGACTGCCAAAAAGAGAAACGAGATCATGAGTTGGAAGAGATTGAATTACAACTTAAAGGGGATGGAGAAAGGAAAGGAAAAAGGAGGGAGGGGGAGGAGGTGCAGATACAGTTAGGCTGAAAAGTAGGGGAGAAAAGGCCTGAGAACAGATTTGCCCTTCATTTCCAAGACAAGAAAAAGATGCCTTGCAAAAACACCAAACAAATATAAGCAATCCAACATTGTACTGAATTCATTGTATTGAATTCTTTCTTCTTGTTAGAAAATACTTCAGCACCCACTGGAGAACAGCTCAGATTCCAAAATCCAGTTATTGCTCTGCTATCAACAGCTTTCCCCGGCCTGTATCCACAATTTATTGATGTAGTTCTTTTTGCCAAGAAAATACCATGTAAACTTCTCATGGAAGAAAGTGGTCTGTTCTTTCTAAACCTCACAAAAAATGCCAGGGAAATGTCAAGTTTTGTTGTACTGTACCAAACAAATTTAACTGTAGTTTTCCTTACGTTAGGAGTTAGAAATAGGCACACATGCACAAAGAGGAAAGTAGAACTGAATGATCCCGGTGTAAAAACAATGTATTATTTTCTCAGCTATGAATAGAGTAATTTCTACATTTTATGTTCATGCACAAGAGGTTTTCACTCTTCACTTTTACTGTTATAAATTACTTGGTGTATAGACATCTTTATATTGAACATATTACAACACATTTTTTGTTAGACCTTCTTTGGAAGATTTCTTATGTAAAAACACAAATCTGAATCTCTAATGATCTTAAATACATTCAGTGTTGCCCTGATTCTGCTCTCACACTGCTGTTACCAGTAGGTTAGTTGCTGAGCTTGATAGCACAACCTATAATAAAATGGCAGTGACCAACTTTAATGTAGAGCAAGTATGAAATAAGAGTCGAGTTTCAGGTGTGGACATACTACGCATAATGTCATGTTTAGAGGGGTACCTTTTTGCCCCAGCCCCAGAAGAAGACTCTGGCCAACAATGCCACATTTCTGTGCCTGGGGTCTCCTCTCTCCACATGCAGAGACGGGGACGGGAGCCTGCTGGAGGTGGAGGGGACGATAGGAGTATGTTTGCTGTGGATGCAGCTAGGGCTGCAGGGCTTGCCAGAAGTGAGACCTCACCTCTTCAACACATGTCCCCATGCCAGATTCAGGCTGGGCAGGAGGAAAGAGGGGTGGTAAAAGCTAGGGAAGCAATAGGAGAAGTGGAGGTGGAGGGGGAGATCTGGAGATAACAGGGAGGAGGTCAGGCTGGGCAGAGTCATTGTGAGTCAGGTTGAAGGAAAGAAAACATGGTGTTAGACCAAGGGAGGGGAAGCGGGGGAAGGAGTCAAACCTTCACACTGGGGACATGAGGGAAATACTGGGAAAACAACACATGGATAGGTGGGAGAGGCTGAAAACAGAGCGGAGCTAGGTGAGGAGGAGTTTCTGCAGGCAGCATGTGGTGGAGAGAGGAAGGGGAGAAAGGAGGGCGGCGGGAGAGGCAAGGGCTGGGGGTGTAGCCTGGCCCCCGCCACCCTCAGCCCAAAACCAGAAGCTCTTGTTGGACTCCATGCCTGCGTGTGCCTGCACACGCATGCACACACATGTGCATGTACGTGCTTGCCTCTCTACCGTGGCCCAGATTGGGGTTAATAAAAGTGCTGGCTGATTTAACAAAAGCTGAGGGGATGTGACAGGTATGCGGGAAGGAAGTAGCCGGCTAGTTTTGGCCGTCTGCGGTTATCTACATCTAACGAGGCCAGCTCGTCGCCAGGCTCTGTGCAGATGAAATGAAGCGATGGACTGAAGCAGGGCAAAGGAGGCGCCGCGTCCTGACAGGCCGAGGTGTGACCTGACAAATCCTAACCACCCCGGACATCTTTGGGAGAGCAAGGGGAGGGATGGTGGGAGCGCAGGGTGCCAGGACACAGCCCAGTGGAGAAGGAGCTGGGGAGGGAGGACGGGAAAGGGGGGGCCTACAACACCTTGTTTCAGACTGAGCACAAAAGCGAGTTTAATTACAAACTCAGCCAACAGGACACAGAAATTTGCAACAAGGTTTTCTCTGATTTTTTTTTTTTTTTTTACCCCAAAGGATTTTTTTGAAACATCAATTGCCTACAACACCTTGTTTCAGACTGAGCACAAAAGCGAGTTTAATTACAAACTCAGCCAACAGGACACAGAAATTTGCAACAAGGTTTTCTCTGATTTTTTTTTTTTTTTTACCCCCAAGGATTTTTTTGAAACATCCACTTCACATAGGGAAAAAAAGCTTTAAAAAATTCTCACGTTTGGTGGTTTTTTTGCAGGGAGGGGAGTATGTGCTGTATGACAGGGACACAAACATTAGCTTTCAAAATGCATTCAGTGACATAGCCAAATGATAAACAGCCTGACTTCAGAGCCCTAAATATAGAAGCATCTCTATCTTTGCAATCACTAAGTGACTTTGGGCATCCAAAGACATTAACATACAGCATTGGCTAACAGGTATGGCTGCAACAGATCATAAGATGAACATGCTGTTGAGCATGTGTTTCTACAATTATGGGAATATCCTTTCTGTGGACATGTGTGTATATTTGGGTCCACATGGGCCAGAGAATTTACTTACGTACAAAGGTACCTCACTTGAAAACTTTTAGGAGAAGCTGTTGAAGTACACTTAGGGATTTTAATCTGTGCCCAAGTCTAGCTGTTTGACAACGCAAAGAAAAAAGGAGAATGTGAATTGTAATTTAAAAATCAAAAGTAATGGAAGGAATATTCTGGTTACCATTAAACAGTTCTCCCCATGGGAACTGCAAACCAACTGCTATTAGGGTTCAGAAGCAAACAAAGACATATCTGGAGGAATACATATTACACAATACATTCATAATACACATACTGCTATAGGGCAGTTGTGTTTACATCCCCTGCTACTGTAATTTCCTAAAAAAGGAAATAATAGGAGAAAATGATTACTGGGGAAAAAAAAGGTGTATATATACTACAGTTTATTGCTCTTAGTAATGCAAAAACAGTAGAATCTACTTTTGCTCTGAGTAAGGTAGTTTTGACTTTCATCTTACAGTGATGTTTCAAAAATACAAGAGTAATTTTAACGGTGGGTAGGTTTAGGCTGCTGCATTTCACTGTGCAAATCTCACAGTAGGGACTAGTATTTTACAGAAGCCATATTATGGTTAACATACAGTGCTTCTTGGAGTCAAAGGCAGTCAACTGCTTGCAGGATGTCAAAAAGGCAACTGTTTTACTGGGTTTATACATGATTATCTAGAACACAACACATCTGCTCATGTCAACATTCTTTTTTTTGGCACTGGAAAACACACAAGTTAGAAATCCATGTTCCAAATAATAAGAACACATAGAGATTTTTAAAGACAAAAAAGTTGGTCTCTGTTTTTGCCAGTTTTAACTGGCAGACCCTTCTATATTGCACCTGTGTACACACATAAGTAAATGAGAAAGATCAAATCTAAAAAGTTGTAAATTAAATTATCTTTCTGAAATGAGTCTTCTATAGTGTATAATAATTTTTTTCCCCTTATCAAAGAGACTTTTACACACATTCATAAATCCAGATGAATATTGCATGTGACCTGAAAAATTGTATTCATGAGAAAACAGAAGAAAAAGGGAAAAGTGATGACAATTTGGCTGAAGTCCCAGCACAAATAGGCAAAACTGTGGAGAACTGACATTAAGCCTGTTACATAGACACATTACACTGTCTATGTATACAAAGCTAATACAGACAGTCCTGTCTCACTAGACTAGACTAGTGTATCATTCTTCTTTGACTAAGTGAAGTTGTAACAGACACCTCAGACCATGGGTATCCTGGCACAAAAGGCTGCCAGAAATGTAGGTTTACAACTGCTGTGAGACTTTGGAAACGAGTGCCATAGGATTTGCATCAAGTGTTTGATCTCTCCAGCTCTCAAGAAGGCTGTAAGTGTGGTATCCTCTGAGTCAAGGTCAGGGAAGACAGAGGATTGAGAATATAAGGACCTTGCACCTTCTGCCAGTCTGCTTGCTGGAATAGCTTGCTAAAATGAGCGTTAGATTAGTCTGTCCTTTTCCAGACTGACACAGTAATGGAAACGGTTGCAGAAAAATAAAAATCAGCTTCTTGGAGAACAAAAGGTTTTCCAAAATATTTAGAAGCAAAATCCAAATATCAACTTACACAAAGTCATTTCATGCCAAAAAGTTAAAACAAAAAAAGAAAAATATGCACTTCTGGTGTAATCCTGATGTAGAAAAAAAGGAAAGGCTTATATCACATGGTGTAAATAACAAGAAACTATATTCAGATTACTGGTATGTGTTGGAATCAATGAAGTTACACCAGCTAAAATCTTTCTATTACACTTACCTGTAGTAGTCCTTCATTACAGCTTGAATTCCAGTGAATAATATAGAATTACTCATTCCTCCCCTTTATATTTTTTTTTTCAAATTTGTGTAATTATCTTCAGGTTATTAAAAAAAAAATTGTGTTTTGAGAAGAAGGGTGCAAACTCAAGCCATTAATAATGTTTTCTGCATAATACTTGTCATAGACTTCTTGGGCAAATCACTTCAGAATTAGATTTTGTTTTCAAAAGGCAATACATATTCTAACTATATTAAAAGTTTCTCTGGAAATCCATTATCAAAAAAACCCATCATAACAAAAAAACACTTTCAACATGTACCTTACTGTGGGGTAAACAAAGTCCCATAGATATTGTGATTACTCAGCAGCCACACTTAGTTGGATTTTACATTTTGCTAAAAAAAGTGTTGCTCTGAAAACTGCATCTGAGAACCCAGTGAGTCTCTATAAGTAAGCACCTGCCTGAGACTTCAGAGAGCATGAAAAAAATCACTGTAAGAAGTGTGCACTATCCAATTTAGTGTTTTATAACAGCTGAGGCTATGCAGATAACAAATCTAAACTTTCTTTTTAAAATGAAGATGTCATGGAAATCAGTATCTTCAATTTTGGATTAATTATCGGATCACAATTGATTCTATTTTGCTGCCACAGGCCACAGTTTGTTTTCTACCACTCTGTGTTAGCAGGAATTTCCTAAAGCTGTTGTTTTAGGAATTTTAGGAGTTTCCTACTGCTCTTCATGTGAGAGGGAATGAATTGCCATACTCATGGGAAGGAGGCTTTTGAGGCAGTCATCCAGGCAGCTCTATAGCAGCCAACACACTAGGAGCAGACCCAAGGCATTAGTGCCCAGACAGATATGAACACACCAGAGCTGTCAGCCATCTTAGCAGCCACTTCTAGCAATTCTGTACATCCTGCA
Source organism: Aptenodytes forsteri (assembly GCF_000699145.1). Classification (NCBI taxonomy): domain Eukaryota; kingdom Metazoa; phylum Chordata; class Aves; order Sphenisciformes; family Spheniscidae; genus Aptenodytes; species Aptenodytes forsteri. Next base: position 4,562,956 of record NW_008795939.1, read on the forward strand.
TAAATTATGCCCCCACTCATCTGTACTGTGACTACATGTGTTGGTTACCTGAATGATGCAGCATTTGGCAACCTGTCCCCAGGTTTTAGGTCTGTTCATTGCATGTAAGCCCTTTCTACATCTTTCTTTTTCTAGTCTTGGAGCATAGAAAGCTCTAAAATAGTTATCAGCACTCAACATAGACTTATGCCTGAAGCTAATGTCATAACAGCTTTACATCAGCACAACTTAATGAGTTTAGTCACTTTACTGTTAAACTACTCCAGCAGTGGAACAAGGTCAGGCCTTTATAAGAAGAGGTGATTGTTGTGGTTTAAACCAGCAGGCAGCTAAACACCACACAGCCGTTTGCTCACTCCCCCTCCACCCCAGTGGGATTGGGCAGAGAATCAGAAAAAAAAGTAAAATTAGTGGGTTGAGATAAAGACAGTTTAATAGGACAGAAAAGGAAGGGAAAATAATAATGATAAAAGAATACACAAAATAAGTGATACACAATTGCTCGCCACCCGCTGACTGATGCCCAGCCAGTTCTCGAGCAATTATCGCCCACCCC
>NW_008795939.1:4571084-4571978 GCF_000699145.1 Aptenodytes forsteri
CAGCTGTTTGGCTTCCCTACCCTCTAATTCCAGGCTACTGGCCCCATTATCCCAGCATCTGAGCAGCCAGGTGACAATGTGCTCACCCGCATGACGACTGAAATCTTTTTGCATCTCTCGCAGCTCACTCAGAGACAGGGATCGGGTGGTTACCATCTCATTTATGGGTTCTGCCTCTTCCTCCTCCTGTACTTGTGATGGCCCTGGTTCATCTTCACCCCTTACTAAATGAGCTGATTTTCTTGTGTATTTCTTCTTGTGTATAGGGGTGACTGATACCGACACAGGTTGCTTCTCTGGTTCAGTCGCAGTGCCTGTTGCTGGGGTTGGAGTAGCCGCCATGCCTGTTGCCAGGGTTTGAGCAGCCACAGTGCATGTCACTGGGGTAGATCTCTGGATGGTATACTTAAATAGTTATTTAACCCTAAACAAGACCTGAACCACATTCAGGAGAGAGAGCAATAGGAACATGCTGGTTTGAACATGCCAAGGATAGTCAAAATTCTCAAGAGCTGTTGTAACTTGCCTGAAGGAGAAAGGGAAGGTGAAGGAACGGGGGAAAGTGTCCCCGTGTCTCCCCCCTAGACTGGTTCTCCGAAGAGAAAAGCTAAGGAGTGGAATTATTAATAGTTTCCGAGAGGTGGCTCCTGAGGTACAGAGATGACAGCAATGCCGAGTACAAATATCAGATTAGTCTCACAACCAGTAATTTTATCACATCATAAACCAGTAGTGTTACACAGTGCAGCAAAATGATGTCCGTGATCCAGTTCCCAGAGGTGAGAAACAGCACAACAGGAAACATATACAGCAAGTAAGGTGTTACATAACACAACTCTGAGAGCAAGCACGACAACTTTGAGAGTAAATTAATCAACATTGTGACCAGCGACT
>NW_008795939.1:4572249-4588995 GCF_000699145.1 Aptenodytes forsteri
ATAAAAGAATATACAAAGCAAGTGATGCACAATGCAATTGCTCACCACCCGCTGACTGATGCCCAGCCAGTTCCTGAGCAGCAGTTGTCATCCCCCAGCCAGCTCCCCCCAGTTTGTATACTGAGCATGACATCACACAGTATGGAATGTCCCTTTGGCCAGTTTGGGTCAGCTGTCCTGGCTGTGCCCCCTCCCAGCTTCTCGCTGGCAGGGCATGAGAAGCTGAAAAGTCCTTGATTAGTGTAAGCACTACTTAGCAACAACTAAAACATTGGTGTGTTATCCACATTATTCTGATCCTAAATCCAAAACACAGCACTGTACCAGCTACTGGGAAGAAAATTATCCCAGCTGAAACGAGGACAGTGATTTACATTTTAGGTGTGGTTTTTCGCTCTTTGGGTTGCATGTGTTTTCAGAGTTTGCAAATATTTTAACACCTTTGGTGTATCCATTAGTTCTAGCATGCATTCCTAAGAAACATAAATGTGGCATAATGTTATGCTCACAAAAGCTGAATATCTCCTGGTAGATGGTAATGCACTCTGCAGAGGGGAAGCAACATTTTAACATATGGAGAAATTATCATATTACTCATCATATTTTGACTCAATCATTTGCAGATCAGTGGAGGATGAAGGACTGTTTCGCACTTGTCCATCAATTTTGGTCTTCATTCTGCTGTAAAATGTACTAAGAGTCGCCAAGTCAAGCTAACAGGAGCTTAAGGACTTCAGACAAGCCCATCCTCTAAATGATGTCTGGCATGACTGAATCTACAAGTGTGTCATTTATTATGGGTTTATTTCAGGCATATCTATGTCCATGGCAGTGAAACAATGTATGTCATTTTGGAGGAGATACAACAATTGTGTAATACAGTATACTATTGTTATTAAACTTTTTTCAGGCAAAACATCCTCTTGAAGTGAACTACATGTCTGTTGCACCTCAGGGATAAAATACACATTTTATCACATGTATGCAGAATAAAAAGTACAGTTTAGTTTAACTTGATATATATTGGAAGTTAAGGTAAGCAGCAAATATCTGCCACCCTAAAGGAAGTATTTAGCATGCTCATTTAGCTGAGAAATAATACAAACATTTAGCACATGCTCCATGTTAACTGTAAGTCAGATTTTCATTAAGAGAGTGAAAAATATTTAAATGTTCTATAAAACACTTGTATATCTGAATCTGGGAAAAAGGTGTCTAGGAAAATCCTAGGCACAACACTGCTAAATTTGTTGCCAAGCAACAAATCTCTAGTTCCAAAACTCACAGTCATGTTCCTGTAAAAAACTTCAACGAGAAAAGTGTCCCCCCAGAACAAAATTAATGGATTAGTCTTTGCTAGTTTTTGGAAAATTAGTATAGCAGACAATTTTACACAAAGTGCTTTAGTCATTGTGCTACTTTTTACAACGTGTTCCCTTGCAGCTGAAAAGAACAGCACCAGAGCAGTCGGGAAAATGCCTGAGTTTTATGAAGTGTCAGATATTGAAGGAATAGAAGACGAAGCCCCTGGAGTGCAGCACTGTTCAGACTGCGGCAGTATGTGAGCTGACAGGTTGGCTCTGAAGTAGGTGATTCACTGGGATGCCCAGAATGGGATAATCAGAGTTGCTCAGGGCAGGTGGGATCTGTCTGTCCTTCTACCTGGAATTGTTTGTGTTGATGACTGTCTTAAAGTACTATCTTGGAGTTTGTTGTTTCTGACTTTTTTATTGTTAAGAAAAAAAGAAGTTAACTGTGAGGGGATCTGTTTGCACTTTGTCATGGTGAGCTTGGTTGAATTGGAGCTGACCGAGCTGTGTAAAGAGCCTGTCACATGAAGATCTATCTTCTATTTCTTCATACAAATGAACCCTGTTTTTTTTCAAGGGCTGCCTTTTTAATTCTTGCTGTCTTTGAAGACAGCAGTGTGTCTGAATAAAAAACCCTCTTCTGCTGCTATTTTCTTCTGTGGATGACTACCTGTAATAAACCAGAAGAAAGAGCTTTTACTGGGCAAAGAGATTTAATTTAGCTGACTGTTTATTCTTTCTTTTGGGTGGGTTTTTATTACCTTTATGAACTCTCATGTTTCAACGTGTTTTAGACTTTTTTGAAGACAGCTGCTTTATCAGAAAAGTGTCGGTTGAGTATGACTGCTCAAATCAGCTATTTTCTGTATCAAAATAACTTCTGCATTGAAAGAATTTGTGCTGCTCCTAGGGGACGTGTGTACTGAATTAATATTGACTGAGTCCCAAAGATTTTTTAAGACAGTGTACTCACCTGACATACATTGCTCTCTGATTGGCATTTTAACATGCTGTTCTTCATAAATAAATATCATTCTCAAAAGTACTATAGGGATTCCACAATATTGCTTTATTAATGATTGAGGTATCAACAGCAGATTTTTAGAATATACATGATTAATCCTCAGTACTTGTATTATGTTTTCTTTCAAACGGCATTAATATATCCCTTAAAAACTAGATTAATGAATTGTTAAAATGAATTATCTTGCAGCCTATCTTTAACATAAAGGCATTTATTCCTGAAAACCTGATAAATGAATACAGTGTCTACTATAAACATTACATAACAGACTATTACAAAATGTTTAGTAGAAGTTCAAACCTTTTGCTTCTTACCCATTCACTATTTTCATTGATAAAAATTTGTTGAATTCAAGACCTAACTTTCATGGCTGAATTCTCTCAAAACTACTCAAGTTACTTGAAAGACTGCAGTAGTGAATAGTCTTATATTGCCAATTCCTTACCGTTCATAGTGTACTTTGACCATTTGAAATGCTATGCACGTGGTTAGGATTTGTCAGGGCAGTATTTGTAAACAGTATCTCTTGGAATAAAGGAAAACAAAGTAATTTAGGGCTCAGTTCTCATTTAATTTACATCCATGCTTAGCAAATCCAGACTAACAGTGGAATCATTTCAATTTATAGCATGTGTAATCAGGATTAAGCCCTTAGGCTTTGTGGTAATGAAGGCAGATGTGGTTGGATTTTTATGGTACATTATCAAAAGTGCTTTGATCAGGTTCCCAAGCATTAATAGTCAGTTAATTTTTTTACTGTTATGTGAGAAACTTCTTGCAGTTTAGTTTTCTGTTAATAGTTATTGGTAGCACTTTTCATATGGTATCTGAAGTGACATCTCAATCCAATGGATATAATCACTATTTATTTTACAAAGGGCTATGCTCAATAGTTGCAACTGTTTTTCTTCTGAGGTTACATCCGTCTTTCCTGAAATCCTTCTATTTTCCTACTTCTGATATTGTTACTTTCTTTAACACTCCAGATATTCTAACAGTAGGTCAAGAAAAGAAAGCTCAGCAATTATTCCTGGTTATCTTTTTCTGTCTTCAACAGCAAAAAAAAGATCATGGGAGTTGTAGGAGCAAGAGGAGTGTGTAGTGTTTTTACTCCTTTTACTGTCTATCATTCCATTTTAGTGTTGTAAACTGGGTCTTAATCAGCTGTGAATAACCAGCGTGAGTGAGAAAAGGCCAGTATCAAAATGTGGGAGACTTAAAGGTATTAAGTTCTGAGCTAACATATATTTACCAAAGAAAAGGCCAGACTTCAATTACAGTTGTGCTGTTGGTGCTGTTACAGACACAGCAAAGACAAGTTAGCCTGTGTGTGCACCTCTAATATTGGTGGCTGACCAAGCAGTTTTCAAATTGTTACTAGGCATTAAAAAAAGAAAATCAAACTAGCAAAGGAAGAAAATCCTATAGTTGTTTTAGAATTGTTAATATGAAATAGAACTAAAAACACATGGCAAAGTAGAAATTAACTATATTTTAGCAAATCAGTTAGCATTTACACAGCTTGACCAGAGACAAGTTCTTCTTTTTTACATCCAATAGCAGGGCTGAGAGGTCAGTTTGCAGTTGTGTAGAATACAATTTAGAATGAAAACCTATTGCAGAAAAATTAAGAATGCTTGACTTACTATGGGGTTTAATACTGTACTTAAAAATTGAAGCATTCTAATTTCTGTAGAGTAAATATTGCTTAAGCAAGGCTTGCACATACCTTCTTTAAGTAGTTGAGAGATTGGGGAAGGTTTGATAAAGAGTTGGCCAGTGTTTAATTAGGAAAGTTAATTTTATATTGAAATGTAGTAAAAACATTAACAAAACCACCTGCTTTAACTGACTTTGCTTGCTTGTTTTTCTGCTCAAGCTGTTCAACAGAAGTTGGGTTTAGTTCTTAGAAACCACATTTTTCTCCAGGTTTAAAGATATCCTAAAATTATTTATCACTTTAATGGGGAGCTTGCACCACCAGAGTTCTGTTCTTTTCTTTCTTCCCTCTGTACAACTCACATCTAATAAGCAATTCCAAAATGTAACTGCTTCATCAGAAAGACTACCATTATTCTCATATTTTGCTATTAGAATGTCTCATGCCTTTCTTCATCATCATTTCTTCTTATACACATTTTGGGCTATTTTTATATTTGTAATAAAAATCTCTATTTATTTTAATTTTTATTTCTGTCTGCGAAATTCGTATATCCAAATGAGGCACCATGGGTGTTGAAATTAATGAATTTTGTGTATATTGATAATTTTTTTCTTTATTGAATTTTTTTGAGACCTGCTGTCTTAATAGGGAATTACATTTTGAAATATTTCTTTCCTCCTTCCTTTAAAAATTTTCTACTCTTTCGCACAGAAAAAAAAAATAGGTGGAAGAGTGAGAATAAGAATAAAAATGTATTCACTGGATTGTTAAATCTTGAAAAAGCTCTGAACCAGGGAATTCATTAAATGCTACTTACTGTTCATTTCCTTCTCCTACCCAAACTATTTTGAGTTCTTTACAAGAGTGAATGGAAGTAATCTGCTTGTTCTCAGCAAGGTAATCCTAAATAGCATTGCTAGTTAGTTGTGGAATACTGCAGACATAATTTGGTTTATTATGTACTGATTAACTTACTCGGACACTTGTGCATTAAGTTTTATTAGCTAGGTTTTAATTTACAGGCCTTAATTCCTTGTCTCATTAGATTTCATTGTCAGCATTTCTTTTCCATTCTTTTGCTAAAATTTCTAAGTTTCTCTTTTTTCAGTATTGTTAAATTGATGCTCATTAATTTAACCAAGTTAGTGCAGCAAGTGCATATGAACTTTTCTAATATGAACAATCTAATGTCTGTAAATTCTGGAGGAGTGATTTCTGAATGAGCACTGGTTTAATAAAACTTTTCAAATTAATTTGAAAAACACTGTAACCAGAGACCAAGGGCTGACCATTCTCAGTAAAAAAAACAAGTGGGCTGCTAAAACCAAACTCTTGCATAGATTTTCAAGTATGTGCTTGCATGCGAAACAGAAGTTTGGGTCTCAGGTAACCAAGCAGCTTCTATTAATGCATCATTGCAATTAAATAGGTAATAAATGTTTGTTCTGTTGAGTGGAAGATTTAAAAATGCCTAGAGACCATTTAGTTGAAGAAAGCATCTAAAGAATATAAGCCAAGTACCAACATTATATCAAAGGCAAAATCTTTTTAAAAAAAAAAAAAAGAAAGATGAAAAAAGGAAAAAAAAGGAAAAAAGAAGGGATTCTGCAGGCAGCCTTGTTTTCCATTAAACTGTATTTAGTAAACTGCCTTTGTACTAAGGCATGTAATACATTATAACCCATGGACTTTCAATCTCATTAAAAAGTAAGGGTAAAATTCATTTAGCCTTAAAGTCCAGGTTTTCTGAATATATGTAAATAGAAAGGTGGTATTGGCTTACCTCACCAAGGGCCAGGAGACGGGGAGATGTAGTGATATAGAAAATCGGGACCTGCTTCCTATTTCCCATTTCCACCCACCCAGCCATTGCTATAACCTGAAGAATAAAATATTCTCAGTTCTTCTAACTCCATGATCCTGGAGTCCCAGGAGAGATACAGCTAAAGGGGTGTCCCGTTCCTCCCTACCCTCAGCCTATTGCTACTGAAATCCTTCATTCTGAGGTACTAAAACCTCATCTCCACTATGTGCAGGTACCTCTCTTCACAATTCCCTGCCTCAAACACCGAAACACATACTGCTTAAGAAAGATGCTTCATAAAGTCCTGAAGATTGTTTGAACTCAGGCTACCATATTTTTTATTGTCGTTAATTTAGAAGATTATTGTTTAACTTTTTTAACAATGATTCTCTACTCAACATGGAAGATTAAAGTTAAATGAGAAAACTAATATCTGCCATCAAACATGATAAAAAATAAATAATAAATTGGGGATTACAAGCTATAGCTGTTTGTGCTGTTTACTATTTTTTGAGTTTAAAGTGCTCCTACCATGCCTTATTCTACTGCTTGCAGCAATGTTTCTGAATATTGTTGGCTCCCGGAATTCACTAACACAGAGTGGGAGGAAGGGGGACTGTCCCATCATGAACAAAAGTTCCTACACAACTTGTTCATCAGAGCAGCACATCTTTTATATTTGTGCCTATGTTTTTAATTTTGTTTAAAACTGCCAGTTTTTCATCATGATGAGATCCTCACCTTTATAAGGAGTCATGGCAAAAGAGGTCATGAAGGAGGCAATGAAGAGACACCACTTTCAAGGAAAAGTTTGGTCTGGATTCTGAATTCATGGGCACCAGATCAAGCATGGTCTAGCAAAACAAGCCTGACTGTGGAATTTTCATCAGCTTCATTTTGCTCAACCCTTTTAAGGACATTATTGTATTTCTGGGCTGTTGGAACACTCTTTTCTAGAAATTCAGAATGGAGATGAACCAGGTGGCAGCTATTGAAAATACTTTCTATCCTTTCTGTAGAAGTGTCAGTTTTACTGTATGTACCTTGAGATTTCATCTGAACGTTTTTCTTTGCCCATTCATAGTTGCTTACTGTGGTTGTCTTTATTATAGCTGTATGAAAAATGTCTAGAACCCTATTCAAGACTATACAGACACAGCAGAACTGTAAAGCTACCTCTGTTTGTTGATATGTAGCTTAAACACTGCCTATATTTAGGAGCAATATCTGGAAATCCTACTCTTAGCCAGATCTTTACATAAATAATACATCAGTGAAGTGATATTGATGTAGTGGTGGTGTGATGATTTTAATGGCAATTTAAGCTCAGGTGCTAATATAAATAGGAATGAACTTTGTTCTTTATCTGCTAGGAGTGAAATTGTATTGGTGTTTTATTTGAGTGATGTCTGGGAGTTCCTTAATCTTCTCATAAAGCAATTTCATGTTCACAGACTGTTAATGATTTACTCGCCTTGCTGGACTGTCTTCTGCATCTGCTTTTTGTTATACCACTAAGACCTATAAAGTTTTGCACTGATTTCAACTCACAGGGTGGTACATTTCCAGACTCAAACTCAGTATAAGGCTTGTCTGTGTGTTTTTATTTCATCTGTGTTAAATGACTTGGTAACGATATTATTCAAACCTTTTAAAATTAAAAAAAAAAAAAAATCGATAACACCACTGTATTACTCCATTTTGTTAAGCATAGTGGTGGATTCAGTATAAAAGTAGTGTAACATTGAGGTGAATCAGAAACCTTAGAGGAGATCTGTAGAAGAGCAAAGTAAATAAGAAACTGAGATAATGAGATACATAGAAGTCAATAGAAACTAGGACTCCTGCAACACAGGCTTTTTGAAGACATTGCCAGAGATTTGAAATGAAGTTAAATATCTACTACTGCTTAACTTGCAGCCATGCAACCTTGGGCTCTAGTCTGTGAACATCACAAAAATTAAGTGACTTTGGTAACTTTGAATAGATGATTTCAAAGAGAAAAAACTGGCTGCTGCAATATTTCTTCTCTGAGGATATGGGACTTCTCCAGGAATGATGCAAAGTAGGATATAAGAAATCTTTTATACTTTCTTTCTTACATAGTGGTTAGGTGTGAGCAGAATGTAAGGGCAAGAAGTACTTCTGTATTGCACTGAGATGAGGAATAATTATAGTATGACTAGACATATTTGAACTAGTTAGAGGATAAGAACATCTTGGAATGCATCCACTGAGGATGCATTAGAGCAGACTTCAGTGAAGGCTGGGTGACACAATGTACTGTGACCCTTTTACCAACACAACTGCAGAATTAGGTAGAAATCATTTGCTTACACTTCCAGCATGCATTTCCAGTACAGCACAGTAATATTTAAAGATGCAGAATAAGAAGTTAAGGAGTCACAGTTGACAAGGGGCTGTCTGAATACACAGGAAGAAGTTTGCCATGCCTTTGGAAGCATCGGAGTTGCATTTCTAGTTTAGGGGGTGGAACAACCTGAGGCAAAATTCCTGCTGGAGAGTTCTCCCCACAGCACTCCACTGGCCTAATAAGGATTTTTCTGGCAAAAGAAAGAATGTCAATCAAAATGCTATTTTGCCAAGGCAAAAGAAAGGAGAAAATCCTGCCTGGAGTTCTGACTGCTGGCTTGCTGGAGTGCTCAGATTTCTATGGTCTGTATCTCCAAAACCCCTGTAAAAGCTGAGGCAATATATGAGGCTGTTTAAATATCTGAAAACCCTGGTCCTTGGGACTTCAGTCCAGGACTTCAGTCAGGAGGCTCAGTATTTCTATTTAACTAATGTGGTATGGAGAGAATTTGGGGGATTCCCACTCCTTCCTCTATTTTTCCCACCATCTACCATTTGTATTCTACAGTTTATTCTGACTGAAGACAAAATGGAGTAATTCACACTATATTTCTGAATGATACAACCCACAAATACCCAAACTTCTTTTTCCTAACCACCATGCTATGTCATGACACCCTAAATCATCTATTCCAGAGCAACCTTGGCACCTGGGATTGAATGATACAGAGTGTGTTTTGACCAAAATGCTTAAGACTAGCCTTTGAAGTGCAGAGGGGCTTAAGCCACACTGTGGGTGGCTCCCCCATGCCTTTAAGGTGCCATTTTCTATGTATACAGTTTCAGTCCAAACTTATTGAAATAACGTGAAGCTGTTTTCCTCTTCTCCAAGTGTATCTGTGGCACAGATAGGTGCCGAGAAGGAATGAAGCCTGCTAGGATTGTGCTGAAAGTGCAGTTTCTTCACAATTTTACAAGGTTTTTCCCTGAAGGACGTATTCCAGACCGCACCTGGATTTTGTGTCAGAAGCAGCTCAGCAGTTTGCTTTGGAAGAGAAACTGAAAACTAACTAACAAGTGCAGTGGCCTGGGATCTCCCAGTAAATGAGAATGCTCTTTGGTTATGTAGTTGTACCCAAAGGGATTGCTTCTGGACCACTGATATTCCCAAATTGAATTTACTTTAATATGAACTTCATGTGTTTACTACTTCACCACACATTTTTCAACACAGTTTTTTTTCATATGACACAGAAGTACTTATTTCCAAATATTAAACCCTTGCTTCAGAATTATTTAACCTTGAGGACTGGACTTTCAATGAAATGGTTAATCTGTCTGGTTTCTCATCGTCCATAATCTTTTAAAGAACTGATTGCCATTCACTCATTTAATTTTCACTAAGAAGCAAAAATTAGCATCTATTTGAACAGGCTGAAAAATTATCACATTGCAACTGCAAGGACTATTCAATAGCTAAAACTACCACTTTCTTCCCCAACCCTTTTCACTGAATATGCCTGCATAAGCAATGATGGAAGCCACCAGCAGCAGAAGGGGTACCTGCCCTGGTAATTGCAGCTCCTAGCTCTATGCAGGAAAGGGTATCACTGAAGCATCCAGTGGGCGTCACCCCTTAACTAGGTCAGTGTGCTGGATGTGCTATATATCTCACTCAAGGCGATGCTTTTGGTGTTCATTTTTGAATGGGGGAACTGCAAGCAGATCCTTGAAAGAAAGTAGCAGAGGTTCTGGTTTGTTGTGGTGATCCAGTTGTTTTGAAGCTGAGATGTGGAGTACAAGCACAAATTCATCTTCAGCTTTCTGCAAACATGTTATTTTCATTTTGGGGTAGCAAACAAACACAGGCATAGAGCTGTTGAGATGACCTTTCTCTGCAGGACAAAATGATCATTGCAATGATTGCTAGCGGTTGTCACTGTTAGGGCGTAGTTAAGGTTTGCACTGACTTTTAAGAGACTAATCAGCTCAACTTGGGGTACAACAAGTGCAGGTAATAAGGATGGATCCAGCATTACTACCTAGATATAGAATAAATAAATGGTGTCCATAATAGAAGTTTTTGGACTGGCACTTATCATGGAGGGACAAGGAGCAAAATGTTACATTAACAAGGGGTTAGGAGTTCAGTTCTTGTCCCATCTTTACCAGACAAATGATGATTTTTTTTTTATGTCCAGGATCATTACCTACTTGTTAAAAATACAAATAAGAATAAATAAGGATTCACATTTCTTCTAAATACATTTTTGTCTTTTGAGGATATGAAAATGAAAAATGTGACCAGCTTTCCTTAAGTTTTTTTTTTAAACCAACAAGAAATAATTTGAAAACAACAGAATATTATAATTTTTTTCCCATCACACGAGGATGAGTTAATAGAGTCTATTAACTTCAAGAAGGTTAGTAATAAGCAAATTATGACAGATGCAAGGAACAAAAGGGAATATAGCTTTATTGTATAGAAAGGCTGAGTGAAAAGTCACAGGGCAATGTAATCATGCCTTTTCACACAGAGTAAATAGAAAAGACAATAAAGCTCAGTTGTGTGAACAGATAGCTGAAACAATGAAGGCCAGTACACTCCAAATACGTGGAGAGGTGTGAGCGGAAACTCAGTAATGTGGCCCAAACACTGATACAAAAGTGCAACAGCTAAGGAGCTTTGGGGCAAAGATATTACCATCTCAGTCAGATTAGTCTTGTTAGTGTGTCTTTCAAAGGAAGAGCTAAGAAAGAGATTCAGAATAAAGTGCTGACCAAAAGAAGCAAGGGATTGTGAGCAGAAGAATTACTTAAATTCTAAGGGGAACAGTACATCCATGCAGCTTTTGTAGATATACTTAAGGAATGGCTTTGTAGCAGTCCTGCTTCTGTCTTCAGGTTTTCCAGCTTACTGGAAAACGAGTGAAATAAAAAATAATTGCTGAATCATGAGGATCAGTTAACTGTTCAGATTGAAAGGAGGCAACACTTTTCCAAAGAAAAGAAATAGGAAGTGAGTTTAACAATCAAGATTCTTGGCAGTCAGCACAAAGAAGCTGAAGAAATAGCAACTCTGCATCGATGTGAAAAGTTGTCTGTCAGTAACACCACAGAGTGCTGACATGATCTCAGAGTCTGTAAAGTGTTTTGTGTACTCGTTGTCTTCAACTCTATTGGTGTTGCTATCAGCAGCAAATATTTTGGGACATCATGTTTTGGCCTTCTGTTTTCCATATCCATAAAATCATGAATGTTAGACAAAATTCAGGAAAGGAAATAGGTTTATTTTATTTCTACCACACAAGATGTATTATAGAAATACAGTTAAATACAAATACGACTGATTTTGCCTGGTGGGTTCCAACAATATTTTTACATATAAATACTATTTAAACTTGCTAAATCAGACAAGTAGTTGGTTGCACTTGCATAATGTAGATGATAAACACTACCAAGGTCGAATGGAAAGTATTTTTTATCTGCCATATCAAAGAGCAAGATGGATGAAAACTGATCCAAAATAGGTAATGCAGATTTTTATCAATAACTTCAATAGACTGACAGCCAGAAATGCTCTTCACACTGAACTAGTACTCTCTCCTTACAGTGCAGAATTATCTCATGAACTTCATCCTTTATTATTACTAATCCAATTTAATGGGACTTCCACACTTTTAACAAGCAAAAAAATCTCAGTATCATGACAGTGGTTTGGGGATTTTCTCATGATCTATTTTTCTTCCTGCATCAGCACAAGAAGCACAGGGAATGTGAGGTTAGCAAGGAAACTGAAAAACTAATGAGAAAATAATGTAGCTGTGTATCCAAAGAACAGGTCACAGTTATCTTAACTAAGAGCAAAAGAAAAGGAATACTGACTACACACTGTTTTCATCTAAGGTAAAAAAGGAAAAGTCAAAGAAAAACGTCAAAGTTCATGGGATATTAATTGGCATTAAAAATGTGGCAGGCCAAATTAAAAAAAAAAACAAACCACAAACCAAAAAAAACAAGAAGGCAAAAAAAAGATCAATTGCACCTCCTTGTGGTATACAAAAGAAGTGATCAGTCTTTGACACATGGTTTTTTCCTAAATTGACACAATGACGGCAATTATGTTTGAATATACTCTAGAAATTATACAAGAAAAAAAACTCTAAATGCATCTCTTCAGAGATGTATTTCTTGTTCTGTGTCTGTGTACAGGATCCTGAAGCAGATTACTGGAAAAATGACATTAAATAGGGGCTTTATAATTTATAGGCTATTTGCATAGGAATTGGGCTACAGGAGGTATGTTTTCTGAGCAGTGTGAATGCACCGAAATCAACAATCAAATACTGTCACTGTTACATGAAATTATGACCCAAAGGCTGGCCACACTTCTACTGTGCCCGCTATTGACCCATTTCAAGGGCACCATGTCAGGTTCTTCCCCCCCCCCTTTATTTTTCCTGCTTTTAAATATCTTCATGTAGTAGACCTTCTGCTAGAGGGTGTTTCCACTATGCTGACAGCCACAGGGGACTGTAGAGCATTTAAGGTTACATTTGGACTGCATATGCATCCACAGGATCTTCAAGGATCAAGTACTAATTGTACCTTGCTCTCACTTAGAGGCAACATTCCCTACAGTCATGCCTTTGCTACTGTTTCACCTTTCAGGCTGTGGACAAAACAAAGATGGATCAAGATGTCTTCAGGCAACTTGTTTTCTTCCAATGGGGTGCAGAACCGAAGCAATATTCAGCAAACCAAGTATGCGTTTCCCTGGTGTTGTATGGGAGAATCTTCTAGTTGGAAGTTGCTTTGTGAAGCTAAATAGCAGAGATCTGTAAATTTATCAGGGGAAAAAAAAAACAAAACAAAAACCCAAAACCCAACCAACTAACCACCCAAAGCCCCCCCAAAACCATAAAAAAAGCGCAAGAAACCCCAGCTGCTCTAAAGAGAGATTAAAAAGGAAAAAAAAAAAAAAAAGGAGTTTTACGAGCTTTGATGCTCAACTTTTATGTATCCTGGGGTTGGAAGCAGTTAGGGAGACCACAGCAATTTTATCTGTGCGTTTCTATTCTCTATTTGCTTATTCCACTCAAGACAGTACCAGTTGTTTTGGTCTTCTTCTTCTTCTTTAAGAAGATTATCTCCATTTGAGATCATGTGTGTACACAAACATAGATTTTTAAGTACGAGCTTTGATGCTCAACTTTTATGTATCCTGGGGTTGGGAGCAGTTAGGGAGACCACAGCAATTTTATCTGTGCGTTTCTATTCTCTATTTGCTTATTCCACTCAAGACAGTACCAGTTGTTTTGGTCTTCTTCTTCTTCTTTAAGAAGATTATCTCCATTTGAGATCATGTGTGTACACAAACATAGATTTTTAAGTCTGTAATATATTCTTGATTTGAGTAATACCCTTATTGTCTGGGGTACAGACAATTATTTCGGCAGTACAGGTATAAGCCAGGTAAAATCTATACCTCTAACATAATTAATTAAGATTTTCTGAAATTAATTTCTGCATTTATAGAAACTTTATTGCCTGAAAGTGTGTTCCATGGGCTGAGAAACAAATACGGAATTCAGAAAGCCGTCCAGGCAGCTTATTATTTTTTCATTATTGTTAAATATTGCTACTTGGAAAAGTAACTCAAAAAAGCTGAAATATTTTCTGTGTTTCCCAATATTCTTTCTGTTTTTCTGAACCGTCATCTTATTTATAAAATACTGTAAAATACATTCAGAAGGATTTTTCCAGTAGAAGTAAATAATATAGCTCCATTTTCAGAAAATGCTTGCATAGCCTCTATATCCTCTTTAGTCTGGAATGCTTGCTTTGATAGTGATCTTTTCTGTCATTTCTCATTCCCTGACCAGAAAATCTGAGGAAAGTTTAATTTCCACAAACAGTAACCATTGAGAGCATCGCACAGCACTGCTTGCTTAACATAGAAGGTGGACAAGGGCTTGAGCTTCCCTGAATTGTCAACCAGTCTATGTGTCCAAAGTGTGAATGAAATGGCCTACTATGAAGAAACCTTCAAATAATGTTTGATGCTCGTAGTCACATCTTTGTTGTCAAATCACAGCCAGAGGATGCTAGTTTTTGCCATTGGGGACAATGAGATACAGAGAATTACTTGTTCTATGGAGGGGAAAGCATAAGTCCTTGCAGGTGGAGAGGTTCACAGCCTTTTGTACCCCCTGGTTGTTATTATCCCAAAAGCTTGCCTTAGCACTGGTCACAAACTGTGACAGTAATTATTTGCCTACACTGACACAACTTTGTTCATCCTTCCTGCAGCTGCCCAGAACTTCCATGCAACTGTCATCAGGCTTCTCAGGAGCTGTGGTGAAGGCAAAGCTCCTCATATAGTGCCTAGGCCTGAGATTCAACTTGTGATGACCTGACATCGTTACCAGAAGGGTCATGGTAGGATTTGATACTCCAATAGGCCTGGAAATGTAGCTTTCAGCCTAGCAATCAAGAGGGGAGCTTTCAGTAGAAATACTGTGACATTTAGGAAAGCCTTAATTGAGAGTGGGCTCTTTATTTTGCCAAATTACTGCCTTGCTTTGTAATGATAGAGGCAACAATGCACTCTCTGTAGCATTTATTTCCATCTTTATGCATGTGCAGCCCCTTGTATGATCTGGGTTGTGTAAGAAAAACCTGGGTTTGTTAGCTCGTCTGTTTACACTAGGAAAATGTTTATACATAAAAGAATCAAACACTTAAATGGCTAAAAAACTCTGCATTCAGAGTTCATCACACAAAATTTTTGGAAGAAAGTGGATGTCATTTCACATTTTAAATATATAATCTTAAATCCACTGGTAACAAGCCAATAAGATAAAAAAATAACAACTTTGTGCATTTTATGAAAATCTTCAAAATGAAAGAAAAAATTTTGAGTCACATTTTTCATAATTTTTAGAGAATACCCAGTTTTTAAAATAATTAATTTCAGTATTACTATTCTACACAAGGAGATGTGTTCCAGTTCAACAAATATAGAATAAAACCCAGAAATGAACTAGATAAAAATAACTAAACTGAATAAAATTGATTGGAACTGGGAGTAGATTCCATGTGCAAGAACCCTACAGTAAAATGTCTTCATGGAGGAGAAGTCAATGATTTAATCTTTTAGATTAAAGAAACCTTCTGCCATTGGGAAGGCAACCTGTGCACTTCAGAAAGCAAAGGAAGCAAGGATACCTGGGGGATACTCTTAGCTACACATATCTGGGATTACAAACCCTAGAAAGTTATCTGGGTTATGTCTAGGGAGCCTTTATAGCCAGGATTCCTATTTATATTAGTCTCTGAATTAAAGCAATGACTATTTCTTTGCAACTAATAATTATTCCACTGTTAAAAAGTTATGCACCATACTAACTAGGGCTTGGGGTTTGCTCAGTCTGCATTTCACAGGGCTATTCAGAGACCTCATCAAGGCACATTCTCAAGAGTCTCATCTCATAGTCTTTCTCAGTGCTGTCAATTCTATTGATTTTATTGTGACCATAGTTTGCAATGAACTTTCCTGACTGAATCATCTTTTCTGACAGCCTGGTATCTATAAAACCATGTTTTCATCAGAGAATATTAAGGTATTTTAACTGTATCAACAAAGCAGAGAAAGCTTACAAAGTTGAACTTTCAAGTGTTTATGAAAATAGAAGACGAAAACTTGCAGTAAAAATGGTTTGCAGTATTTTTTTTGCTGTTTAAATGCCTCAGATTTTTGGGGAGGTCTGTCTCGGGGGTTTTCAATAGTTGCACCTGACAGTACTGGATTTAGTTGTGTCCGGTGGAATTTCAATTGCAGTCAGAGAATTGCAGAATAACTTCAGTTTGAAAGCACCTCTGGAGCCGAGCCCAACCCTTTACCCACAGGAGGGCCCACTGAGGTAGAGAGACCCTGTCTGGCTGAGTTCAGAGTATCTCCAAGGATGGAGATTGCACAGCATCTGTGGGAGCCTGGTCACTGACCACCTCACTGTGAAATTTTGTCCTGAAATCTAGCCGGAATTTCATGTGTTCCTATTGCCTCTCATCCTCTTGCTGTGCACCTCTGAAAATGCTCTGGCTCCATTTTCTCTATGACATCCCATCAGATAGCTGAAGGCAGCAGGAGGATCTCTCCCTAACCTTCTCTTTGTCTCTTCTCATGGGTCAGGTGCGCCAACCTTTAGCTACCTTGGTGGCTGTGCTCTGGGGTGAGTTGTAACCTGCTTTATGAAAAGCACAGATAAATTGGCCAGAAGTCAGAGGTTCCAACCAGCCATGCCTACTGCTGTGATAGGGAACTGTTACAGGCATGAAAGGCTGTGTCAACTGAACTCACCACTCAAGAATTTAATTGCTTGGTTGCTGTTTAATTATTTATTAGTGTTTATCATAGAATCATACAATCATAGAATCATTAAGGTTGGAAAAGACCTCTAAGATCATCAAGTCCAACCATCAACCCAACACCACCATGCCCACTAAACCACGTCTCTAAGTGCCTCATCTACTCGTCTTTTAAATACCTCCAGGGATGGGGACTCAACCACTTCCCTGGGCAGCCTGGTCCAATGTTGAACCACTCTTTCAGTAAAGAAATTTTTCCTCA
>NW_008795939.1:4590674-4600821 GCF_000699145.1 Aptenodytes forsteri
GAGATCCCTGTACTCTTCTTGAGTCGCCTGCCCCTTCTTCCACAAATGGTAAACTCTCCTTTTTTTCCTGAGTCCCAGCCAGGCCGGTCATCTTCCCCACCCGTTCTTACGGCACATGGGGACAGCCTGCTCCTGCGCCTTTAAGACTTCCTTCCTGAAGATCATCCAGCCCTCCTGGACCCCTTTGCCCTTCAGGACCGTCTCCCAAGGGAGTCTCTCAACCAGTGTCCTGAACAGGCCAAAGTCTGCCCTCCGGAAGTCCATGGTTGAGGTTTTGTAACTGTCAATTAGATTAGGCAAGACTTGGCTGGATGAGGTTGCTGGCCTTTTGCCATCCTTTCTGTTCTCTAAATTACACCTGGTGCAATATGAAGTGGGAAAGCGATGGTACTGGGTTATGACAAGTAAATTTTATTTGAAAATATCTCTCATTCCAAAAATGGATTTATTGAAAACCGATGAACTAGAAGAGCCCAGACTCCTCCTGTGGAGACATACATTTGCTATACAGTCAGAGCGGCTCCACTGAGGGGGCTCTCTTGGCTGTCAGTAGCAATCTAAATGGCTCTAAATATAAGTGCTGATGGTAGTACTTCAGGCCTAAGGGAACCACCAAATTTTCAATGGCTTTCCTCAAACTGAACAGCCTGAACAGCAGTTTTGCCTCTGGTTCAGGCAATGTCATACTTGGCAGATTTTTCCCTCAGGTGATGGATCAAGGTGAGCTGATGTGTCATTCTTGGTTTTTTTTTAAAAAGAAAAGGTTTTGGTGCTTAGTGGAATACATGCACATAGACACTGGGTGAGTGTGCTTAGTTTCACACTCAAGTGGTTAAAATGTGAAGGTACACACTACCCCTTCTTTCCCAATGAAGTACAAAAAAATGAACATGAGAGGGAGCCATAGCCTTTCTGAATGTTGGTATTACTGCAACTTGACATATATGGGGTGATCCCAGCAGGAACAGGCCATGGTTTAATTGGGCATTGAGCACAAGTTGAGATTTTCCTTATGGTTTGAAAGGTAGGGTTTTTTTTGGTTTAGACACTGATTTCTGCCATAAAGGTAAACTACAAGCACAAATTTAACTTGTGCCCAATTTTAAAATCACCCCAAGTTCAGTGTCAAGAGGTTAAAACATCTGTTCAGGCAGAATTGCATTCAGACCGTGGGACTGTTTAGATGCTCTAGTTTAGGCCATTTTCCTGCCTCCAGTGTGTTTTGGCACACTGACTTCAGCGCACATATGCTGTACGTAGCTCTGTTGCTGCAAAGAATCCCTGCGTCTTTGTAGCTCTTCTGGCATGCCCTGTTTTTGCATATGCTCTATTCCTGTAAATTGACTTATTAAGCATTTAAACTAGGGATTCTTGAAAATCAATATTCTTTTAAATATAGAGTAGAAAAAATTAACAAACTAAACAAGGAAATATATTAGTCTATATTTTCATTCTTGCTGTGATGGAAGGAAAGTTTAATATGGTTCGCTTCTCTAGAATAATTTATATAAAGCAGTACATTGGTTAGACATGCATCCAGTGGAGGTGAAGGCTGAACATGGCTCTCACAACTGAGGGGACACCTGAGTTGAATACATACAGTAAAGGGAGAAAAAATTCCACATCTGTGGTATTGTGTCCCAAAATTTTGGTAGCTCAGTTGCTGTTTTTCCTCAGTAAGGTGGTGATGACATTTTCTAAAGAAAATCAGCAAGGTTTTATACCTTTATGCTGCAATGTTTCTGGCATATCCAGTAAGACTTCTGTTTTCAGGCCATATATATAACTTGCCTTTACTCTGATCTTTAACTAGGCAGAAATGATACTGCACTGATCATGCTACACTTCCCAGGTGGCTGAAGGTTCTCAGCTAGGTGTCACAAAAATGATAACAAATCAGACACACAGGAAAAGGCATAGAAAAAGGCTAACTCTGATGCAAGGAAAACTTACTTATTGCTTCTCAGAAAAGAAAGTATGTAGAAGAAATGCAGCACACAGGACAGATGATAATCATGAAGCCAGTGTGACTCCTGTGAGAAGAGTGTTCTTCTGTTTTGGTAGCAGTTTAAACCATTCTTTGGAAATATTTTTGCAAAACATACTTTTATTTTGCAAATAGCTGTCTGAATTACAGTCTGCATGCTCTGTAATTTACTGCTCTCTTCCATGGCTTTTCTGGCATCACCAGCTCCTCCCTTTTTCTCCTCCCCTAAAATTTAGGAGCAGAAGAGTGTTTGAAAGTTTTTCAGTCTAGCCTCAATCAGTTACAGAAGCTCTCAAGGAACTGGCTGTATATATCAAGGTACAAGCTATTTCCAGCAATGCAACAAGTCAATATGCCTTCCTACTCAAATCCTGAAAAGGAATTATTTCCTAACAGAGTCTACCTCCATAAAAGAAGCAGAACCGAATCAGGAGTGACACATTTTAACTCTTTAAAAATTAATAATCATAGTTTGCAAAGAGAATACAGACTGTACTTAAAATACTGAATTTCTTCAGAGATTAGACTGGGTAAGACTAAACTGTTCATGTAAAGAATTGTGTATATATGCATAATCTATTCATATTTCTATAATAATTTGCCTTTAATAACTTGTTTCTCTCTGGATAAACTATTGATCATAGTTCTTCAATGCTATATAATTATATAATTTTACTTGCTGCATGATATACTAATTAAGAAATATTTATACAAAAATTATTAATTCAGTTAGAAAAATGGAGGTTTGAGGAACTTGTGTTTGTTTATGTTTATTAAAACTTAAGCTTGTAATGGCATGTTATTTAAGAAGTTTCATGGTTTTCTTACTGAACTGTCATATAACAATAGCAAAAAACTATACATCTAGCATATGCTGCATATGTTTTTGATAAGCAAGATAATATGATGGTAATGAATAGCAATTTCAGCAGCACTGAGAGGAATAATAATGCATTTAACTTTAAAAAAGAAAGATCAAAGAATATGTATATCTTTTGGGGGTTAATTTTCTATGAGAACAGATGTGCTTCTGATGTGCATTTGAGAGTTATACAGTGGAAAAAAGATTCAAGAAAATTGTTCATTATTTAATGAATATTGTGTCTCACCAGCAACATCTTTAGATGTGAGGGCAGCTGAAGATTCTTACAAATGTTTTACTGACTGAGAATCTCTTTTTCTTTGTGGTGCCTGTATAATCCTACAGTTTTTCACCTAATAAAAATGAAAGAAGCAGGTAGTATCTGCAAGTCCAGCTATTACTTGAAATGTGCAGTGTACCTGTACTTAATGGAAGCTTCTGCTACATTTCCTCTTCCAAAAACATAAAGTTTATGTTCTCATGCAAAATTGTCCTTCCTTTATAATAGCTCTTCTCCCCCCCCCCCCCCCCCCCCCCCAAAAAATCATAAAAGGAGGTACGTTTTTATTTAAGGCTGAGTGAAAGAGATAGATTACATTGTTAGCTTCACAGCAATTCAGAAGGTAAAGGGGACTTCAAGGGCTTCATGCAGCGTGTAAGACACCCTCTTAATGCAGGACGAGTTTTGTCAAGTATAAGCAGAATGATAATACTGGCAATAGCTAGGTTTTTCTTTTACTTCTCATAGAAGCATGTGTGCTTCTTAGTTGGTCTATGTGTGCCATGGGACACACTGTGTTGAACTTTTTTTTTATTTCAGAATCGACATATGCAGAAATATTCACAGCACTGCTGAGCAGTTATGAGATGATAGGACTGCCTGGATTTGCAGGTGTCTGTTGCTATAAAGTGTAAGAAGACAGGTAAGAAAAGGATGAAGAGGCCTCTGGGTCCAACCCCTTGGCTGATTACTGGAAACTTGCTGCAACTTGGAGAAGATCCTCATATAATATTAATAAAATCAAGAGAGAAATATGGAGATATGTTTCAAACAAACGTGGGATCCATGCCAGAGGTAGTTCTGCGTGGCTTTGACACATTTAAGAAGGCTTTAGAAATACAAGGAGAAAGCTCTATTGGCAGATCAGAGCTTTATAGTTTTTCTTTGACTGAAAATGAGGGATGCATGACTTTCAATAAGAAATATAGAGAAGGATGGAATGTCCACAAGGAGATTGCAAAAAATGCCCTGAGAAAGCTGTCATTGAAAGCAGACAAAAACCTCACATGCTTTTGTCTGCTACAAGAACAGATACACTTAGAAGTTTCAGAGGTTGTGAGAGCTTTTAGGGACCTCTCAGACACAGCGGGTAGCTTTGGTCGTGCTAGCTTCCTCACCAGATGTTTAGCAAGTGTCATCTGTAACCTGTGCTTTGGAAAAAGGTACAACCAAAATGACAGGGAGTTCCTCACAGTTCTTCGTTAACCATAACATCATGCAGATCTTCAGCTGTAGCAATGCTGCAGACCTTTTCCCTGCTTTTCATCATCTTCCTGACAATGAACTGAGATGTGTCTTCACTTGTGTTCAAAACAAGGAAAGGTTTCATGAATAAAAATATTCAGAAACACTATATCTCCTATGATCAGGTGAGAAGGTTTGTTGTTCTTAATCCTTCAAGGGCCCCTTGATTTCAAGTAACAAAAATTACAATTTCTCACTTTTTTGGTCCTTCAATTTATCAAGGAGTTATAGGGTTAGGGTACTGAGAAATTTATCATCTCCTATTTAAAGTGCTTTTTTTATATCTCCTTCCTATGTTAAATTCTGAAGAATAAACAAATAATCCACATATTGCTTTGTAGAACTGCATTTGAGATATTACTGATACTCTGACTGCACTATGTGAATGACAAAAAAGTCAAAGTGGTGAAGCTATGTTGACAAATAAGCAGATTGTTTCCACTGTCAGTGACACATTTGGGGCAGGTATGGTTATATTTCAGAAAGGTATGGTTTTCCTTACTACTTTGTGAGTTATTGGGGTCTTCAATTTCTTCCCCTATTCTTCCTGCTCTCATTATTAGAAAGCACGAGAAAGCATAGTGGGAGCACTTTAATGTTTTAGCATCTTCCAGTATCCTTAAATAGAGAATAAATGTCAAACAGAAAAAGGACAAGAAGTTGTGATAATATATCCTAACAAGAACTATTCTTCTACAGCTAGCAGTGATGACAATTAATTCTTTTAAATACTTCCTTACCTTTAAAAATAAGTCAAAAGTAATTTTAAGTATTTAGGTGAAAAAGGCAGAAAAAACAGCAAATGTGTTGAGGGAATAGCAATCTTGGGACTATGGAGAGATCATAAACAGAAAAAGGTTTCAAGTGATGAAAAGCTGTCCTTCTAAGGACATTGATATTTTTATTGTCAACGTTTAAAAGTCTGCTTAATCAGCAACTTTCTTTTCCAAAACCCGAATATCTTCTAATTTCATCTTTTTGTAAGGCTGTGTAATTGCTGAAGTATCTCCAAAGCTGCAAGTGTGTACCTTTTCAACATATGGAATCCATCTTTTCTCTTATTAAGAAAGCAATATTCACCTTAAGAAAATTCAGAGGAATATACAATATTAAATATAAAATTCTCCCTTATTTGTCCACTAGTTTGTGCAACATGCAGTATAATAGCCACAGCAGCAAAAATTAACGTTTTATCTGCAGGCTGGAAGAAGCATGTAGTTCTGAATATTTGGGTCTCATTATACAGCTCAGAAAAGATGTTTAGATTTGGGCTAAACAGAGCTTTATTAACCCTGCTGACACAAAACAAGGTAACAGTAACACAGATTCTGTTCCTGGAGTCTGTAGACATTTTCCTGCAAAGTAGTGCTTACTAATTTCAGAAAGCTCAAATTTTCAGTATTACTGTGCAAAGAGAGAAAGCAAAAGGCACACTGGGCAATAGGGGATATCTGGAACCATAGAGAGATGTATGGTCCTGAGCTAGAGGAAATAACACTACAGAACAAAAGAATATGTTTCATAAAAAATGGATCTGGATTATTTTTTAACTTAAATTACCCCACATTAATTTAGCTCTTGTTTTAGATCTCAGCAGGTACAAATTTTATGAAAGTATACATTAGGATCCAAAACCAATCCTTTCTTGAAGTTCAAAGTCTATAGGGTCACTATTCGGTCTGGACCCATTTATGCACAGAATGTGGGCAAGAAGCCCTGTATAGTATACAACGCATGGAATGCACTAACCCACTTACAGTCCTACTAATGACATATGCTTGTAGCTCCCACTCACAGCAATGAGAATTTCAGCTTAATTTTAGAACAGAACACATGCAATCTGAAAATCACACATAAATGGAATTCTTTTGAAAAGCTGACAGAAGGGTTGATTGGGTCCCTGCATCCCTATTACCCTGTTAGATCTCAAAACTCCTGAGTTTACTATCCAATAACTGTCATATTCAGTCAAAATTAAATATATTCTAGAAGACGTTAATTCACTGTTTGGTTGACATGGGGAAAGGGAAAGATTCAAGCACCACTTAGGAGGTCTGGATCCTTCTTACGTTGTTATCAATGGCATAATTCCCATCTATACTAATGAGAGTGCAGTTGCTCATGCTAATGGTTGTTTCTGTGAGATTTTTCTCTTACTTTGCAGCTCAAGAAAGTTCAGGGAGGGCAGAGGGGATTGTGAATTTCCATTACCTTAACATTAAAGATTTAATCCAACACTATTCTGCATCTGATTTTAACCTATCTCCATTTAAAAGAGAATTATCTTCAATGGAAATTGTGAATTTAAAGACTTATAATCTGTTGTGTGATTCAGTTTTTGAAAGAGATGATAAAGTAGAAGACAATTAAATTATGGCAATCCATACAAAATGCCTGGCAAAATTTGCCATGAAAATGGACTGCAGTGTTACTGTATTTTATTATTCCAACTGCTTTTTTAAAGATTGTGTGTAGTTTGACTCTTTAGTAAGTTAGTAATATTATGTGTCATGGTATCGGTATCTTAGGATGTAAAGAAATGGTGAAATAAAAATGTTGAGCCCATTTTAGTGCTAATTAATGGAAACTGCAGAAGTCTATTGTAATAGCAGTATAGTTCATTCCTGAACATCTGATACGAGCTTTGTTTTAATCTTTTCTTGAATTTTCAATATATTTTTCATTACTAATTCGTGAAATTATGATTACAAAATGTAAAGAAGATATTACAGTTCCTTTTAGTGTTATACAGAAAGATAAATTTAATAAATTTAGTTACTATAGTCTTGCCATCATATTTTTTAAAATATCAGCTGCCAGTTTTTCATATAATATAAATGTCTATTTTTAAACAAAAGAAAAACTCTTGCAATCGCAATCCTCTAAGATCAAGTATGATTTTACATCACAAGGAATATTAAAAATAGCGTCTTCATTAATTTATATTATCATAAATCAAACATAATTACTTTCAATTGGTCTCTCTGTACTATAAAATATGTTTAAAAAATAAACTTCCCTCAACATATATCCTATTGCACTGTTTCTATGTACTACATTATTACAGCCATTAAAATGACATTTTAAAGCAAAAAAACCCCACTTGAAACTATTGTTTAAGAACTAATTCCATAACTTGTTTTCATAGAGATAGTTTGTTGTCTTTCACTGAAAGATGATGTTTAATGCCATTTTGATTAATCATCAAAATCATAAATATGCTTATATGCAGTGTGTCATATAAAGTGCTTATATGAGTTCTTCTCTTTCTGCAAAATTATGAATTCAGCCAAATTATTTGCATGTAAGACATACAAACAGGGTTTGCATGCAAGTAATTTCTTAATTTTCCTTTTGACTTTATTGAAATGCTACCAACTGCTCAACTGTGTTGTTAATCATTAGAATTGCAAGTGTAATTTTAATGCAGGTGCAATATAGGAATCCATATCAAAGCCCCACTGTACGAGGTACTTTTCAGATACCTAGAATACTGTATCCCCTATCAAGACTGTGTTTTCAATCTAAAAAGCTACCTACAGGTTAAATAGCAAAGTTACTTATTTTATTTTTATTGACAAATTCAAATTTGGAGTAGTAAAGTTAGAACATAAAGTAGTTTAAAAGGAGAAATTTCTCCTCTTCCTCTCTCTTCCTCTCTCTTCCTCTTCCTCCTCCTCGTCCTCGTCCTCATCCTCTTCCTCCATATTTGCATTGCACAGCTAATATAAAAGTCTATAAAATTTTAAATATTTTTATTTTTCCATACATGTGTTGGTCCTTGTTTACACTTATGAAACTGATTTCTGTCTTGTTAGGCCAAAGGCAAGCACTATAGAAATAAAATCTTTTTTACAGAAAAATTCTAATGACACATCTAAGGTAATATATAATGCTTAATTTTATAGGTTTTAATACAACTACAACTGGAATACTCTGGTGTTTAATCTAATTTTCTTTCCCAAAGCCCAGAAAACTATACAGCAGGAAATTGGTAAATGGGCTGAAAATTTGCCTATATAAAAATGTTTTACACACAGATGACATATTATCTGTTTAACTTGAGAACTTCACTTGGATCTAAGATTCAAATATAGAGCAAAACAGTCCTTCTGAAGCATGCACCTCATTTTTCTTACAGTCAATGGAGAAAAGTTGGCAGTT
Organism: Aptenodytes forsteri; assembly: GCF_000699145.1. Lineage (NCBI taxonomy): Eukaryota > Metazoa > Chordata > Aves > Sphenisciformes > Spheniscidae > Aptenodytes > Aptenodytes forsteri. Next base: position 4,599,213 of record NW_008795939.1, read on the forward strand.
TTAAAAGACTCCAGAGGGAGAGAGAGTCCACCTAATTGAGCTTTTGTGTCTGTGTGGATCCCACCTACAGTTACAAAAATCTGATTCCCTTTTTTTTTTTTGTATTCATTATCTAGGTAGATATAAAGAGAATAGTCAACATGAATAAGGGAGTTAGGCTATGGTCCAGTATTCCAGCTGGTCCAGAATAAAGAATCCAATCCATTCCCACACCCATCTGCAATTCCCTTCTCTTCTGGCCACAGACAAATTGGAATTGTAAAGTGGAATGTATGTTTAGTCTTATTTTTGTATAGTTTAAATGAAACTGTACATTTTAAAACTGGACACTTAGTGTCAAAGGTAGAAACCATCACAGTACAGACTTTGTAGGCAAAGAAACATTCGGATTTTTGTGGTGTTCTTTCATTTTTCATATACTCTGAATTTTAGACAGGGAAAGATTACATTTCTTAAGGCAGCTTCTGTGCTGCAATTCTGCACTAGTTGTGCCAGATGTTTTCTAGCTGTAGTGCATACGTTGTATGAACACTTTTATGTCTCTTTCAGCAGCATTAATCTTTACTTCTGCACATCCAGATGAAAACATCGGGCGGAGGCAGCTACTCAGATTTGAAGACAGGTCTTCAATGCCTTACAGGGAAACTTCCATTTATGAAGTGCTTGGGTGTTCATCATATGTGACTTTCACCGTTCTTCATTCATAAGTGATTATCCAAAGTTTTCAAATCTTAATGTAAAGAAAATGGGAATTCTTGAAGATATAGCACATACAGACTTAGTAAGGGCATGTGTTTAGAAGCTGAAGACTTAGGTTTTTCTACATTCCTGGTTATGAGACTAATTTCAGTAGTGCAGGACTCTGATCACTCATTTTTTCTTGTGCCTGTATCCTACATATTTCCTTTAGTTGCAACTATGCTTTATAAAGTAGATTTTTATATTATTTAAGGAGGCACAATAATAATAGTCTATATTCCAAATGAACTTAAGGAAAAGAAAATCACTCTTGAGTTATCATTTGTCTCTTTGTAAGCAAACTACACTGTGCAATTTGACATACCAGTTACTTTAGTATTCTGAAAATGCTCAAGCATGAAGAGGAAGAGAAGAAATAAAAAAATGAGCTCTATTTCATCAGTCACCATGGATGTAAGCTGGATTTCACTGCATGTTGTATTTTGTCATTATAGGCTGTATTGAATAATCAGAACTTCTGCTTTTCCATTGTAGTGGTACTGTTCATCTTCTTAGTCAAAAGTGAACAAATAATAGCTCTACTACTGTAGGCATATATTCTATGAATATAATTTGCAATTAATCTAAAACAAAATCATAGTGATATACCCTTAAGAATTATAAGACCGGCAAATCATGTCCAGTTGGCACTCCTCCTCAAAATCTCAGTATCAGATATGCCACAGTTATTTTTGCCTACCTGCCTCTGCTGGTGTATATGGAAGCTTTCCTATGTTAAAAGAATGAAACTAGCGAAATTTCACTTTCTGCTTCTTCGGAAAAAAATTTCTATTAAGATAAAAGCAAGTGCTTCATCACCTAGATTCACCCATCATTCACAGCTCCTATTTTAGTTATGAAGCCTGGATTT
>NW_008795939.1:4602009-4625976 GCF_000699145.1 Aptenodytes forsteri
TCTATTGAAAATTATTTTTATTTATTTTGAAATTAAATTTCTATAATTTAAAAAATGGAGAGGAATTCAACTACATTTCCATTGCAAATTTCATTTGCCAATAACAACACTTCACCTACCAAGGACATGTATAATGGTAGACTGAGGTGAACATGAATGCCTCATTCCATTATTTCCTTTTTTCCTCAGTACTACCAAAGTCACTATACTAGGCAGATATTTTATTCCCAGAGACACCTGTGTTTTCATCAGTCAACCATGGATGTAAGCTGGATTTCACTGCATGTTGTATTTTGTCATTATAGGCTGTATTGAATATTCAGAACTTCTGCTTTTCCATTGTAGTGGTACTGTTCATCTTCTTAGTCAAAAGTGAACAAATAATAGCTCTACTACTGTAGGCATATATTCTATGAATATAATTTGCAATTAATCTAAAACAAAATCATAGTGATATACCCTTAAGAATTATAAGACCGGCAAATCATGTCCAGTTGGCACTCCTCCTCAAAATCTCAGTATCAGATATGCCACAGTTATTTTTGCCTACCTGCCTCTGCTGGTGTATATGGAAGCTTTCCTATGTTAAAAGAATGAAACTAGCGAAATTTCACTTTCTGCTTCTTCGGAAAAAAATTTCTATTAAGATAAAAGCAAGTGCTTCATCACCTAGATTCACCCATCATTCACAGCTCCTATTTTAGTTATGAAGCCTGGATTTTCTTAGAAGCCATGTTGAAGGAAAAAAATTGTTCAGGGGTTAATTTAGGCTTCACTGTAGTATACAGTATGTTCTAAAAGTGTAACATACTTTCTAGAGAGTAAAACTTTTTTTTTTCCTGAACTAGCAGACTGGTATTAAATCCTATCATAGGATTAGAAAATTAGACAGGCAAACACCCAGCCTTATTATGTTTATTTTTAGAACATTATGGATGAACCCAGGCCTATTCAACCCTGGAAGATTTGTCCATGACAACTGTCCAATAAACGAGTACTTAATTGAAAAATTAATGATCTTTGGACTTGGCAAAAGAAGATGATTTGGATACAGCTTTGCTTATGTTAAAATCTTCATCTTAACAATGTTGCTACATCGACTGGATATCAACAGTTCACAAGGCCAGAATTTAGGTGTCTCCCCAAATTTTGTACTAGCAATGAAACCTGCGCAGTTTAAAAGTTCAGTCTCACTGAGAACATAAATGTCAGTATATTTTGGCCCAATTTTTTACACAGACACATGTATTTTTGGAAATCTCTGACTCTGTGAGAAACAAAAGGCTTTTAACCTTTGTATCAAATGACCTTTGTTTAGTTGCACTTTTAGTTTGTTTTTTATAATTTAAGGACAATTTGATAAATATAGGATCATAGAGGATGCTGTATTTTGTCCTGACATTTTTCTGGTTTACTTTTACACAGTGCATAGGAGCTCCCTTTCTGCAGCATAAATTGTAGTCCATAAACAGAAAAGTAAAAATAATCTGAATTCTAAATTTAGTTTTTAAATGATCGCACAAAAGATTGTCAAGCCTTCTTTTTAGAACTTACTTGTGGCCTGTCCATGGCCTTTGGTAAAATAAGGTCATCTAAACTGAATTAAAATGGGGAACAAAATACACATCCTGCATATGACGCTGTGGATGTGGTCAAATGGTTATGCATTACTATATTAGTATGTAAGTACCACAGGATACAGCAAAAAAAGAGCTGCATTTGATGAAGCTGTGTATCTAAAGGAGGCAATCAAAGATACTTAAAAGGACAGAGATAGTAAAAGTCAGCAAAAAATGCAATTCTCAGAAAAAAGGCTACTTGTTTTTTTCTGAAGAAACATTACATCAGCATTCCTATGGCTAAGTAAATATGTTCATGGTCTGTCATTTGTGCGTTGTTTCATTTAGCTAGGAGAATACCTGCTGAAGTATAAATAATTTCCTTTGTATACTGACAGATGAACTGAATATATGTTACTATTCATGCTGTCTAACAAATTATTTCAATAATAGATTTCAAATCCATAAAACAACTTCAGTTTAAGTTCATTATTAGCAGACATGTATGACATTTCAGAGTATCCCCTGTAAAAAATGGATAAGAATAGTACACTTTGCACTCACTATATGGGTATGCTTAATAATATGTTTTGCAAAGGTTAAATATGGTTATTTCACTTGCATAAAATTTCAGCATTTGAGTCTAAATGTTAGGTGAGTAACTGATATTGCATCTTCTGGTTTACAAGAGAACAACGATGTACCCAGTAACATGGTAATCCTACTAAAGTTTTTAAAGATATCATTCACAATTTTTCTCTTTCTTTGCCCCCAAACTATTTGTCAGCATAAAAAGAACTCATTGTGCTGTCTCATAAATAACAAAAATGCTTGTAAGGGTTTTTTTCCCCCTTCTCCTGAGAATAGTTTCTCATGATCATACCTTTTACAGAGCAGCAGTATTTAGGGAAACACAACACTTGTCTTGTCTCAGTCTTAGTTAAAAGGAACTGTATTCATCCCATTAGCCTCCTACAAATGCTGGGTGTGATCAGTGAACCAAATCCACCACAAACTCTGCAATAAAAAGGACTCGTCACAGCAAGAGGCCCCTAATTTCTCTGGCGTTGCCAGAACATTATAGAACTGATGTATGCTATCTCTTGAAGCACCCAAGCAAGCAGTTTCACAAAGAATGCTCTGTTTGTCATGTGGGGGACTTGTTTGCCTTGCAGAGCGTGCCATTAATGTCCTCACATGCTTATGGGACCAGAGAACGGGTTTAATTGCTGATTGCCTCTAGCCAACTTCAAATTATCGGGTTAAGTTTTGTGTGTTTCAATGAATTAAAGATGATTCGTAGTGCCAAAGCTGCAGATGTGGCTTTTGCCAAAGGGATACTGAAATGGAGGAACAAAGGAATAAAATGGCTGGTGGAAATTAAATGGAATCAACAGTAGGAACTTGGTAAGCAAGGAGAAGGCAAAGAGCTGAGACAAATAATGAGATTGAGGCAGAGGAGGTAATGGTGGGAGCAGAGGGCTCCAATGGGCTCAGTCTGCACTCATTGCACAGGTGAAGGCTGGGAGGACACACTTCTGATGCTGCCCTTGAACATACCAAAAAAATTACCACAAGTGCAAGCATATACTAAACTCTTGGGAAGCAGTAATCCTGCCTGCCCTGAAGCCACAGAGACCTCTGAGACTGCCCCATCGCTTGGATGCTGTGCTTGCTTGGAGGTCATACTCCAGCCTCAGCCCATGGCCACACTGTCCATGCCTCTGTCACACTCTGCCGCTAGCGGAGAGGGAGCCGGCACGGGCAAACCTGAGCTCTGCCCCAAACGCAGTGGAGATGCCACCGGCCGTGCTGTTTGTTAAGCCTGAGCTTGATGCCGGGGGTGCTGTAGAAACAGCTGGAGCCTGCGCCTTCAGCACCATCACTGCTCGTGGGCGCAAAGCGAGGCAAAAATTCCTGCTCGCTTCAGGATTATATTTGTGATAAAGAAAACAAAATGCATGCAGCATTTGGACAAAATAATCTGTCTGATATTAACTTTCAGTTATACTCCTGCATCTACAGCTACCATTATGAGAGTAGATAAAGAAGTAGTAGCACATTCACATTGCCTTATACGACACTACTGAGAAACATAGCTTGGGAAATGATTCTTTTTGCTGTGACTTGGATTTGATGGGAGGCAATAGTTTTGGCTGTGCTGAATGAAACACGGGGGCTATGGTTTCTCATTTAAGAGCAATTTGGGGTTTCAATATTTATTTCATATCATAACTGAGTAACAATTTAATATTTTATCTCTTTTTCTACCCTAAAAATATGTACTTACTAGTGTATTCAGCTTAGAATATCCCACAAGGATCAGAAAAGGTCTAGCATTGAAACGAAAAGTTTTCATGTGAGCAGAAATAAAGAAGACTAGGACTAGGCTATGTAGAGGATGTTTTAGTAAGAAAAAGTAGCACTGTTGTTACTCTTTCTTATGATGTGAAATTTGTGTCATATGATTAAATGAAAGAAAATGCATCTAAATAATTTTGAAATGTTTTTCTTAACCTGATTAGTTAATTTATAAAAAAAAATAGTACCAAATTAACAAGTTCACTAAAAGAAAAGAAAAAAAAAGGAAACATCAGTTACCAGAATAGTACTGTTCATTACTGACAGAAGGATATAATTATATAAAATATAGTAAGGAACATATTTCAGAAAATTAGCCAATGAAGTAAAAATCATCATTACTGGACACAGATGAAAAAAAAAATATTTATGACATTTAAAAAAAAAAGTGGAGAAATGAAAAAAGAGGGGGAAAAAAGCAAAGTAAAATGATGAAAAAGAGAAAAAAGTAGGTACTGCAAAGTGGAGAAATTTTTTCTGCCAGACTCTGAATGTAAAGTTCCCCCAGGGATGCCGGTTTCAGTAGCAGCTGAAACTGCTTTTCTTTAACTCAGATTTACTTAAGTGCAGGAAAGATGAAAGCTTTAGAGTTTCCTCTAAAGAGTTAAATTTTAGAATGAATACTCTGAGGGCTTTCTTTGTCATTGACATTTCTGTCCAGAGCTGATCTATGCCATTTCCAAGAGTTGCACACCCACCACGCAGCACTTTGCTGTGCAAACAGGGGAGCCAGTGTCACTTGCCTGTTCACAACTTCATTTCTTCTGACTATTCATAGGTGAAAAGAACAGCCCTGCCAATTCTCATTCTTTGGAGAGGTGGGGAGGGGGGAGACCACTCATGCTCCACCACCATGTAGATACACAATCTTAGGTCCCTTGAGAGATTAAATCTAAAGCAGATTTCAAACCTATTTATTCCTGTTAACAGTAAAATATTTTGCAGTCTATCAGAGAAGAGAAATTTAAAACCTCACTTGTATTGTAACAGGATAAAAAAATCCTATTTATTAAAAATAGGCAAATCCATTAACTTAATCTTAACTTTTTACACTGAACAAGAAATCAGCATATGCATTTCTGATTACCCAGCAAACAACATGTGGGACATGTGTCAAGCCTTAGCTGAGGAACTGCAAAGCAAGGACAACCTTCTCTTAAATTACTAGGGAAATTGAACAGAATAAAGCTTGGCCCTAGGCAATTTGTTAAAAAACATGCACTATCTGAATTTATGGCCATTAAAATATTTAAGTAGATCAATAAGAAAACCAGGCTCATAACCAGACAGATTAGACTGCATGGTAATTTTCTATGCTCTTAAATAAGTCTTTAACCAGCAACAACAAGAAGAAAAACATCTCTCTGCAGCTGGCTTTATCAGATTTCTATTCATTAAAGTGGGACCCAAACAGATAAACAGAAGGGGAACAGCTATCAAAAAAGTCCATGCTACCAGAATTTATCACTGTATAGCTAATCTACTGCATTTGATAGGAAAAGATCACTGTTACCAGCAGTCTTGAATTCCACTGGGAATGTAAGAAAAAATGTGCTCCAGAGCCCATCTGCAGTTTCCTCAGACAGTGACCAGCACTTCTGAGGGCACATTCATTCGATGGGGAGCAGAGAGCTCTTCCTGTACAGCCAGGCATGCCTTCAGCCTTACTGTAGACTGTCAACATGAATAGAATCAAGGAATCACAGAACAGCCCAGGTTGGAAGGGACCTCAACAGATCAGCTGGTCCAACATTTCATGAGAAAGGGAGCCTAGATGAGATTATCTAACACCCTGTCCCATCGCATCTTGAAAACTTCCAGTGATGGGGACTACACCATGTCCCTGGGGAGGTTGTTCCAGTGATTGTTCTCACTGTAAAAAAATTCTTTCTTATGTTGAGAAGAAACCTGTCTTGTTGCAACTTGTACCTCTTGCCCCTTGTCTTCTCCATGTGGCTCCTTTGGAAGGGAAAGCCTCCGTCCTTTTTGTAGCTGCCTTTTAAGTACTGGAATACTGTGATGAAGCCCCCCCGAGTTTGCTCTTCTCCAGTGAGAAGAAACTTAATTCCTTCAGTCTTTCCTCATAGGGCAGGTTCTCCAGCCCTTTGATCATCGTCGTGGCCCTCCTTTGACCCTCTCCAGTCTTTCTTGAAGAGTGAGGACCAGAACTGGACCCAGTACTCCAGGTGCAGCCTGACAAGCGCTAAGTAGAGTGGGATGATCATGTCTCTGTCTCTGCCAGTAATGCCCCTGAGGATGCAGCTCAGGATCCAATTTGCCTTGGTTGCTGCAGCAGCGCTTTGCTGACTCATGTTCAGCTTGTTGTCCACCAGGACCCCCAGGTCCCTTTCAGCAAGGCTGCTCCCCAACCACACAGATCCGAGCCTGTATTGAGCTCTTTGGTCGTGTTGTCCCAGATGCAGGACTTTGCACTTGTCTTTGTTCAACTTCAAACAGTTCTTGCTAGCCCACTCTTACAGCCTGTCCAGGTCTCTCTGAAAGATGGCTCTCCCTTCTGGCGTGTCCACCTTCCCACCCAGTTTAGTGTCATCAGCAAACTTGGTGAGGGTCCTTTCAGTCCCATCATCAAGATAATTTATGAAGATATTGAAGAGCGTGGGGCCCAGTATCAACCCCTGGGGGACCCTGCTTGTGACAGGCTGCCAGCCTGAGTAAAAATGCTAGTTCTTTTAAACAGAAGTCTCTTCAGAATTGCTCCTCTCATGCAATGACTGCCTTAAAAAATATGGACTCAAGGTCATGAGTTAAAATTGCACCAATTCTTCCTTTCCTTTCTCACTTGTATTACTCTGTCATATTCTGTATAGCTGAGGTATATGGAAAATGTCTTGTGTGTGGAAAATACGGTCTTGTATGGAAAACACTGAGGACCATACCCTAAGGTTAACTATTCCGCCTTTTCTGGTTTCATTTTCATGTTAACAATATTAATTACACATTGCCCCACTTTTCCTTTGCTCTTAGAGTGTATTAGAGGGTTTACGTTAACTGACTGCTACTGTTAGTTTGCTTTCTAATTCTCTAACATAGTTGTGGCCTTCAAGTAACCAAAAAAAAGTAAAATGTGACCTATCTTATTGCCAAATAAATTAGACATCAACAGCAAACTTCCATTTAAAGGCTATCTTCTCTAGAAAGAAGGAAGCTACTGTTATTTGTTTCAGGTGATGTCTATGACATTAATTTTTGTTTCTAGGTGATGAACAAGGTGGCATTACCCCTGGACTGTCTAATTGTTGAAAAGGTGAAAGGCTTTCATGTGAACTGCAAGCCAAAACCTGGAGGACAAGATGAGAGGAAGCCAGGACTGAAGAGGAGGTCCCATTTCTTTTCTTGCACCAAGGTCAGACCAAGTAGGGCCAGATCTGAGGGAAACCTGCTTTGATAAAAAGCATCCAAGTGAAGGCACATGTTTCCACTAATGATGGTGACCATTTCAGTTGAGGTGATTTTTAGTTTAGGTACAGTGAGATACATTTCTCTGGGAGATGAACAGTTCTGCCACCAGGCAAAGGCATGTTTTCTGTGGAACATGAGAAGGGACGAAAGTTCTGTCAGAAATTTGCCTTTAATGTTTTAAAAATCATAAATGAAAGCATTCACTGTCTGGAAAATCTGCGTCTGAATTTTAGCAGGCAAATCTCATAGTTTTTTTCAGCTAGGTGCAATGTGATAACACTGATATTACTACTCGTCATAGATAATCTTTTTTCCCTCTTTTCTTTAGCAAAAGGTGTGAGCACAGTGAAAAGGAGACTTTATCTAACATAAGATTGAAAAAACCAACCCTCTCTAAATGAAAACTCACCTCCCCTATATATTCTGTCAATCCAGCTAACTTTGCATCATGCTGCCACTATCTTGCATTCCTACAGTGAAGCCTCTCCTTTTTTTATTATTATTATGATACCTTTTCCATCACACTATATGTGGAATAACGTTAAAACACATAAGAAAATATGAAATTCCAAAACTATATACCTGACACAATGAATAGTCAGCTGTAAAATTAGGACTGGATTAGAAGTAGAATCTTAATGTTTCCTTTAATGCAAAATATTCTTTTATGTTCATGTACTATGCTTCAAATGAGCATAGTAAAAAAGAATTTGTCTGATGAGATTGAGATTTCGATGTTAGCTAAAAGTTAATGCAGTGGCAGATCTCACATGAGGGAGAAAGCACCTGGACTGAGAAGGGTTAATGTGAGAGCTTCAGATACCTGAAAAACAGGAAAGAATTGAGAACTGCACACAGGAGCACTGCTTTTATCTTACATATAAGCTGCCTTATGCTGAAAAAAGTCATGTCTGCAAAGCATCTCTGTGTTGTAGTGATACAGAGTACGTCAAATTTCTGCTGTAACAGTGATATAAAAAAAGATATATAAAGTAATACCAGAGTTTTATCACTGTCTATGATAATCAGAAAGCCATTACCAAGGTGGACAAGCTAACCATCCTAGGAATTGGTGTGTTTCAAGTTGTGTGTCCTGGAAAGCTAAGGAGCAGCCCCTGAACACACCCTAGATCAGAAATGCTGTGCCTTTCAGGTTAGAACAGGGCAGAAAGATGCTGGTGAGATACAAACTTAATATTTCATTTCTTTCAGCTTTTGTTTCCTAGTCAGAGAGCTAAATTACAAATGCTATGCTATGGTAATGAAGCTCATAGGTACTTTGTATGCAACTAGTTAATAAATCATGTAACCAAAAAGTGAATTTGACTATTACCTGTATAAGTTAATTACAGACTTGTAATTAATGCAACATTGTTTTGATACTGACATGTTCTTCTGCTTACTCCTTGCAGAATCAGTAATGATCAGTACAGTTTTGCTCCCAGATCTCCTACCTATATCTTGTCTTTTAGTTACACCTCTTCTTACTTCCACACTGGCAAACAAGAGATGCACACATTGGAAATGCACAGGTTTAGCCTTCATGACTTTCAAACTAGAAATTTTCAAAGGCATGAAAAACCCAGTCAGGTCCATTTTATTCTATGAAAATTCAAAAGGTAAATTCCTAGCATCCGTTTGTGTTTCTGCAAATCTGCCCTGAATTAGAAAGGTCAGGTTCCTTCCTAAACAAGGAAAGGACATTTTTCTCAGGAAATCTGCTAAAGTAAACCTGGAAAAATTGTGTGTGGCTGCTTCTTATTTTAAACAAGTAGTTTGTAGCTTTGTATCACAAAATCTGCATGAAACAACCTATTGAACAAATGTTCAAGCAGACTAAATTGCCTATGCCTTTACATTTCAGCTGTGATGAAATGGCAGAACCATTTTGTTTCTGTTAGTGAAAAGCATTGCAGAAGATGATTGAGAGCGATGCTTAGTTCTGATTTGTGATATAAAGCTGTACACATCTGTCGCTACTCAGGAATCAATGGCTTTACTGTCTAGTTATGAAACACGCATAAGATCAATCCCTAGACCATTGATCTCGGAGTTTTTCTGAAGGGTATCGTCATTGCTTTTGCAGAAATGTACCGAGATTGATTCTCTTATACAATGAGAGTATTGTACTCTCTTTACCATGAGTCAGAACATATCTTTAAGAAAATATTAACTGCATTCGCAAGAATAGTTTTAGCAGGAATGTCTAAGGTACTTACAGCTGTAGATCCCATATATCTCAGATTACAATCAAGCCTATTACTTATGATACTTACGATGCCATGCAAAAGATTTTTGGGTGAAAATTTATCCCACTTTGTTGTTTCATTTTGAAATAATTTCAGAGACATTTCTAATGTTCTAAGTATAAACAATACAAAAAAGAACTGATAGAAAATATCCAGACTTAACAAATGATAATATAATAAGCACCAGTAATGACATCTTTTGAGCTGGTGGGTAATAATAAAGTAATTCTAAGTTTTTAATTGGTATTCATGGGAAGTTTCAGAGTATTTTAGAAAAGGGGGGTGAAAATTATTGCAGGCCTGCTTCTTTTTTCATATACGCCAGTGTTTTGTAATTCAACTTCATTGTCTTCCATGGTAGATATTAGACAACCCACACATCTACATTCTGAGGGTTTCATCTTACATTTTACTACTGATTTTTTTATTTTGTTTTTGGTTCCCCCCCCCCGGATCAAATTTTTATTACAGTGGCTGTAGTGAATCTTTACCAGACATTCAAATACAGTTTCAGTAAGAAATTGATATGATCATATTTTACTCAAAAATAATTCACTATTTTATGAACTAGATTAAATATTTCCATTTGATTGTTTGCAGGTCAGAAGATTAGATATGCTAAATGAGAGTTATGTTATACAGAAGTTTTCCTATAGAGTACTTGACTTCTACAGCAAAGATTCTTCCCCAGTGAGAGAAAAGCATTTTTAAATGCAGCTTCTAAATAATGTAATTTTTCTAAATAATTATTTGTTCTTTCAGTATACCAGTCTTTAATTTGATTACATTCTTTTTAAATCTTTTTTTGTTTGTTTGTTTCCATGTACCAGAGGAATAGTAAAATAACATTATCAGGGATTTATAATGATGTTGTGATGTAACATGAGCATCGTTTAGAAGGGCAAACCAGGAGAAAATTTTCACATGACAGAAACAGTCAGAATTCCTTGGAAATAAAGTGGCCCTTCACACACACCACACACCCCCCCCTTCATTTTTATCAGCTGAGGATGATCTAAGTGCCCTTTTTTCAGCTTTGGTATTTAAGTCCCTAGTTTGGTCTTGCTTAAATTACAGTTCTTTTTTTTTTTTTAATGTAAAAATGCACTAAAATGCATTAGTCCCTTCCAAACCAGGAAGTAGTTTGGGAGCTGATAAGGGAGAAAGACCTGTTTTCTTTTCAGTTTAAAAATAAAAATAAAGTAGGAAAGTATAAGAACTACTGAAAAATACCCCAAACTAGTCATCAGTTCTCTAAGATATTAGGAACCAAAAATTACTGTGTTTAGTAGCATTTTCATTTTTCAGTTCTTTCAATAAGATCTAGATATCTTGGCTGTCTCAGTCAGAGACATATTTTTGCATTTTTAGCTTCGGAAATACAATTAAATATCTGACCCAAGGGGATGAGAAACAAATTGTCAGTTCGCTAATCTCTGTTAGTACATCCTTTACTTGAGCGATTCTTGTCAAAATCAAATCAAATCGACCTTGTTTTCTTATTCTTATTTTTGTTGCTCATGGTATATTTGTTAGTTTAATTAAGTTTAAAATATGTAACAGCTGCTATTTGAAATGCTGTTTTGTAAATCATTTTAATTAAGTTTAATTCCCAGCCTTAACATTACCATTAACAGTAAGTAAATATCAATTGCCTAGTAAAGAAATTAATCCTTTTCTATCTGTTGCAGAATTAAAAATAGATATAAAAGCTAGCAACTTGAACAATTGCATATGAAGCCATGAAATTGCTTCAGTAAACTTGCACAGACATGAGATTAAGTGAAGGCAGGAGCTAAATTATAAGCTTTAGAGTCAGACATTCAGAAGGGTTAGAAAAAGAATAATAAGAATCGTGTCAAACCTTCACAGGTAAAATCTTTTCACATGAGGATTTTCTTTAAATAGTTAACAAAGATAACCAATAAAGTCAATAAAGAAGTTATTTCTTTTTGGACAGTTTATTTTATTTTACACTACTGAACATAAAATATTTAATTTTTTTACACTAGACAGGTCAATAGCTGCACCACAGTTCAAAAATCTCCTTTGACTTATAACAGAGCTCTGACTTGTTACATGACTTCCATACTTTAAAGCCGATTTAAAACTGCCCTTAGCTGTCTCACCACCAAATACATCAAAATTCTAACTGCAGCAGAAAATCAGACGGTGGTCTATGTGTACATCCTGCATATAATTTGTATTTAGTTTTTACAAATATTTAGGCTTTTTCTCTGCCTGTGGTGGACTGGCACTGGTCCAGTCCTGTCTAATGCTTGGACTGATAGTCAATGGTGCTACATCCTGGAGTGGTATGTTCATCACTAAACACTCACAATCACCCTTTTCTTTACCCACTCTAGTTGTTTTTCTCTTGAGCATCATCACCATAATACATCTACATTTTAGTGACATCTATGTCCTTGTTTCTTTCCTCTTGCATTCCCTTCCAATGGTCTTACTGCAGAAAAGTGGACTAACAGCTCAATTGAAACAGGCCATAAATACATTAATGGCACTCGGGAACAGACATTGTGTTCCCAGCAGTATATATTTATAATACACTTATCAATTTGTTTGCATAAAAGCACTGTCATAGTGGTATGCTTCATCCGTAGAGAATCTTCTTTTTGGATAGGTAATTCAAACCTAGAAGAAGCACATAATGAACAGACATGCAGTTAAAAAAAATTAAAGGTTGTGGATGTTACCTTCTGAATGCCAGGTCAGTGCTCAAATAAAACTTGTTTTCAACTTAACACATAGGCAGTAACATTAGGGACTTGACTCAGTTGACTAGTGCAAATAAACCACTCATAGCCCCAAGTACCTATGCTTGGCAGCTGAAAAAACCCCAACCCTAAGAGTGCACATTTGGTATCTAAATTTGCAGTGTGTGTTTTCTTCTAGGTACTTAGTATTACTGTCTTCAACAACCATTTGTTAAAGACAACAAGTAGTTGTCTTCAACAACAAGCATCCTCTTTACCTTCATTTGGTTTTTGATTCATTAGAACTATGATTTCAAAGTTTATATTTTTAAGCTTTTCTTCATATCTATGATTTCTTCAATTTCATTTTTTATTGAGGGGAAAAAAAAAAAGAGGGTGAAGAGTTAAAACACTTACTATGGTACAAGAGCTAGCACTTTAAAACAAGCACTGAATAGTATTTTGAAGTGGGACAGAGTGAAGTTACTTTTGGAGGTTTGTACTTCACAGAGGAAAATTATCCTTTGGAGCCACCTCTCTGCATATATTGCTTGTAGAGACATGTTAAATGCCCCATTTTAGACAGCAAATGCTTAGCGAGATGTATCCCATCCACTTGCAAGCAAATCTATACCTGTTTGACTCAAAGACTTCTTTGACTCACTTCACAGACTCTTTCAGGTTATTATAATGCTGGGGTTTTTTTTTTGCTTTGTGGTTTGTTTTTTTAAGATGTCTTAAAAATATTTCTTAAAAGGGGTAAAATTTTCAAAACACTTAAATGCCTGCATAAGTTTTCTGATATTTAGTGAACCACGGGCTTTTAATTCTTCCTATTTTCATTTTCCACTTCAGAGATACTGCAGAAAGTGTTTTTCTGCTTCAAGCTTTCTCTCCAATGTCCCTCTCCAAAATGGGGACCTTGTTCAAGTGTTCTCTCTCTCTTACTGTTCCTTTGTTCTTTGGTAAACTTAAAAAAACAAAACCAAAACAAACAAAGAAATGTAACCAATGATATAATTAATAATTACTAATGTAAATATTTTACAGTTTGTTTTCATTACTTACCAGTGAAGAATTTCTGTGCATTAACTTGGGATGATGGTTGTGTTAATGGCTATGTAGGGGAGATAATGATTTCAGGCAATTTTGGGGCTATTCACTTTCAGATTCAAGAGCAGTGATATGATAAACGTATTATTGCACTCTGGTTTTCATTGCATCACTATCTATGTGTTTGGGTCACTTTCAGCAGAGAAAATTCACTTCAAACTTATTTCTTTCAGTTATTTACTCTGATGTAAATGCAGATGAGACAATATTTCATTTGTAACCTACTACTAAACAGCAAATCTGTGCATCCTAAACTATTAGATATATGAACACATTAATGTACCTTTACTTGGAACAGGCATCCAGGGCCATCAAGATGCATAAAAAGATTTGTATGTAAACAGTAAAATGGATAGACAGATGTAAAAATAGAACATGGGAATCCTTTCATACACAGAAAGGTGCAACCATATAATTCACTAGTTAGCAAAGCTTTGTTATTCTTGAATGTAAATGTGCTTAGGGTCTACATGTATATAACTGCAGATCTCTGTATGTAATTCCCATTGAGATTTGCTTTTTGGAAAAACATGCATGTACAGACATCACAGGATATAATCCAAAGCAAATCTCAAATCCCTTAAGAATAGTTAGGGAAAGGAGGGCTTTTTTTAATACCTTCTTTAAAATCATGTGGGATGATACATTGTAATGTATTACCTTGATTTCCATTTTAAACTTCTGCAGGAGTTCCTCTGGATAATGACTCTGTCTTCTCAGAGCATGTTGCAGGGTCATCTGGAGAGTTCCAGTAATTATATAGTTACATGTAATAAACATATAACCCAGTAGATCTTGTAAATTAGAAATAGTCACTCTCTCAAACAGAAGTTCACAACTGCCTTCCTTTCCCTGCCTAAACCACCAAAACCAGGTTTTGTGTTGCAGAATCACAGAAAAAGCAATCCAAATATTTGAAAAAGGTTTTCTACTAGTCCTCTCAGAAGAGCACAATGTGTTAAATTCATGCAATGGATATTTTTAAGTTTTCTTCAAAAGGGGTTACTTCCTTCTGAACTCTGCATTTGCTGTTGCGTTCAGTGCATGGCTGCCAAATCTGGGGGGATTCTGGGTGTGTCTCCCTTGGACACCCACTGAGATATTTAGACACAATATACAAGAGACACCTGATTTTCAAAATGACAAAGATGCCAAAGAAAGGGTGAACAGTGGAGTATAAATGTGGAAACCATGTGTTTACAAGCCATGACCCAGCATTAAAATCCATATAGTAATTCATTGAAATGCACATAACTGAAAGTGTTTCATGGGGTACTCTATGGTATGGCAGCAGCATGCGTCTAAGCACCTTTTACTGCTGTACTGTTTTCCTATATCCAAAAGTGAGTTGGCTGAGGATAATTAGGCTTCTCGGAATTGACAAGAGGATTTCTCACCTGTCAAGGCTACATAAAGACAATCCCTTTTAATCCAGTTGGGGATTTCCCCTGTCTGGATACAATCAAACACAATTTTCTCTGTTTCAACATATTCTAATTCAGCCTTTGCTTTCCCAAGATTTCTGAGAAGCTTTGCTGAGAACTGTGTCCTGTCATTCAAAAAAAAAAAAAAAAAGAAAAAAGAAAAAAAGAGTTTGTAAGGAACTGGTTACTTAAACCGCAAGAAAGATGCAATTACCCAGAATATGAGGAAGAAACATCCCGTAAAAATGTAGGAAGAAAAAGATGTTGATGTTGTAGCACAGGCTTGCCAAATACTCTTATTTCAGCATATTTTATAATACATTGGATAAAACTTGTGTAAGCCAGTTAAGCTGAAATATTTTCCTGCTTTTTGTAGCTGGTGTTTCTAAGTTCCCGGATTTCTTTCTTAATATAAATGTAGATTCTACTTTGATTTTTTTCCCCCCATAACTATGCATAGAAATAATAATAGCATTCTTTAAAATGTATTTTCCCTCTGTGAAAACAGCTCATTATTTTTCTATATTATTTCTATCTTTGCTTTATTGACTATCCAATATACCTTTTGTCATCCATAGGTTCATTTCCATAAAATACTTCATAGGACAGAATGTCAGCCTGACAGTTATTAAAGGCTTCTTTCCGATCAGCCCTTTCATCCTCGTTCTTCCTGATAAGCTCACTGATGTACTGTTGTGCCCCAGGGACATCACAATATATGGTGTGAACCTACCATGGATCAGAAATTAGATATTTCCTGTAAAACTGGCATATCTGTTTGTAATTCATGTAGTTCACATAACTGGAAGGATAGAAAAACATGTTTTTTCCATGATGCCATTCTCATGCTTCACTAATTTATCTTTTAAAATAATGCCAATTAAGGAGTGTACAAGTTGGCCTAATCAGTTTTCTGAAAGCTGATTTTCAGTAGGTATTTATGGTTCTTTAATTCTATGTGTTATTCTGAAAATCTCACCTGTAGCCTTTAAATCAATGTATATAAAATAAATTTTCTGATTTTTTAAGACAGTAACAATAATAAAAAACCCTGCACTTTTTTCCTTATTGAACTTTTTAGAAAACCCAGTAAATAATTTTTCATCTTTGCAGTAACGAAGTTCTTACCTTCTTGACAAGAGTTTTCAAGAATATTAGCACTGCGATTTGAGGTTTCATTGCCTTGTTATATCTTCTTTCACTTTGTAGGAGCTCAGTGACTTCTCTCTCTCGTTTCTGTAACGAATCCTGTATCTTTTGCAGCATGGTGTGTGCTTGCCAAAGATATCCCTTTTCCATTGACCATTCAGGCTTCTCTTCTTCATTAGCTACCTGGGAGGCATCAAAGATAACTCTTATAAGCTAAGCCAGGATCTAGATTTTCATTCCTTTCACGTGAAATGGCCAAGATTTTAATGAGCAAGGTAGAGCAAAAATGGAGAAAAGCAAAATAAATATCAAATAAGAAGGGCTGCTTGGTTCCAGCATTCAAAATACAGTTTTTATAATCCAAACAAGTAGATCTTTAAAAGATTTTATAGCAAAATTTATACTATCTAATATTGTAATGAGAAAAATAACACACTATCAGTGATTCCAGGAGAATAAGAATTTGTTTCATTACTGTGGTGTTTTAATCATTCATCACCAATTTATCATTCTCAAGCCATGTACATATTTTCACACAGTTTTTACAATCAGTTAATCCCATGGTTTACTTCAGCCTTTGCTAGTCAGCCTGATTGCCTTTGAAATACCTGCAATAATCCTAAAACCAACCAGTTACATTTCCATTTTTGTGCTCACTTGTTCTGTTTTTAATTGTAAAACCACTGACACATCTGCTTTTTCTCCTTCTGTCTTTTCAGACTTTTGCTGAAGAATTTTTATCTGGAAATTCATGAGGTCATGCACTCTTTCCACATATAGACTGATGTTGTGAAGTTCCTGCAAAGCTGAATTGAAAACAGTAGGAAGAACAGGTAAGAACAACTTAAGCATTTCTAATATGCAGTTCCTAGAATATTGTCTAGGCAGGCCAAATTATCTCTCTTTAGAAATCAAGAATTTATAATGAACTAGTAAATCTTTATAATCAAGAATTTCATTAATTTATTAAAACTCAAAGAATTTTAAAAGGATCATGCCTTGTTTTGTTTTAAAGTTCTAAAGGGAAAGCTACAAGTGCTGAAATAAACCTACTCAAAACCGATGCTGACTGTAATTAGCCCGTTATGCTAAGGAGTTTGGAGTCATGACAGACATTATTTGTAGCTTCAACATAAATCTTTATAATCAAGAATTTCATTAATTTATTAAAACTCAAAGAATTTTAAAAGGATCATGCCTTGTTTTGTTTTAAAGTTCTAAAGGGAAAGCTACAAGTGCTGAAATAAACCTACTCAAAACCGATGCTGACTGTAATTAGCCCGTTATGCTAAGGAGTTTGGAGTCATGACAGACATTATTTGTAGCTTCAACATTCCTTTATTATTCCACCTATGACATGGTATTGCAAGGGAAAAGCTTATATTGACTTCAGCTGGTATGCACCTTAGTGTAAACAGAAAAACAAACAAGAAAGAAAATAGAGAGATCAAGAAACTGTGTCTGAAATACAAAACTCACTCAGTGTGTGCTGGGTATAAAGATAATCTAGGTCTTTACACAAGTTTTCTAGAATCCAGACCTGCAAGACAAGAAAAGAAAATAACAGGAAATCAGTGTTACCAGTTTTTGTTATATTTCCTTGGGGAGAATAATCAATAATAATAAATTAATGTTTTTGCCACTTATAGGCACAGCCTACACAAATGGGCTGTTGTGCAGTAATTGGCTGTTTCTAGAAAAAAAAATATTAGAAATAAACCAGAGACTGTTCAGACTCTAGTGTTTTCACGAGAGCCTGTACTAAGATGTCCTATGCTTATATTTTCTTTAGCATTTGTCCACATTACTGGAATGAAAGAAAAGACAAAAATTATAGACACTCCAGAAATAGTTGAAGAACAAAAGCTTTTGGAAGCATAGTCCTAAGGCAGCCCTGAAGAAAAGGTTGTGTGTATCAAGTCTTGCCAGAATTATTTGGTCTAATTTGGTATTCCTTCTTCCTACAAGCCTTAGAACATTGTATCCTCATCAATTCTTACTCTTTATTATAATATTTTTGCTACATTTCCTTGATAAATAACAATTAGGTCAAAGGATTTGTAAAACCCATGATTTTTCACAGTTTATCAATCAGGAATAGGATATTATTGTGGTAGACATTGTTGAAAATGTTTGAAATGACAAAACCTTAACTTTAAATACTAGTGCTATGCAAAAATTAATCAAAAGGTGGTGCTACATCATTTAAAAAAAAAAACAAACTACCAAAACCTCTTCCCCAAGACCTTCACTTTGAAATCCTACAGAAATCTGCATTCAGTTTTATAAATGCAAAAGAGAATCTGGCTCTGAGACTCACCCCCACCCCACCACAAGGTTAGCTAAGATGTCCCTGAATACACGTCTTGGAGTAGTGCAACAAAAATTGGCTGTTATAAAGCAACGTTGAAGACTTGCAAAATTACAGAAAGACTTGCAAGTACTATATGGAATAGAACACTGCGCAGAAAATAACAATTATCAGACCATGCTCACAGATGCTATCTATAAAAAACCAACAAATTTCTTTCTTTTTCCACCTCTGCAGCTCTCTCAGATCTTTAGTAAACTGAAGTTGTATTATTACAGAGAAATTTGGAAAACCTGAGGATTTTAAGCACATCCCTTTTTCCTGGGAACTACCAAATGAAGAAGTTTTGCTGCTAGGTCAACCAATTGCATTGCAGTGTTGTAGTAGCTTAGATGAGGTGAAGCTTTTGTTGATTTTTAATGCCAATTGCTAAATAAAAAATAACCAATGTGCCTACTGTGATTTTAAAGTTCCTCAAAAGACATGAAATGTGAAATGAGAGAAAGAAATGACGATCTAATAATTTTTAGTAGAAAGAACAGTATAGTATGACAAAAAAAATGTACGTCATCTTCATTGGTGTTTGAAGGCCGAAAAACTACTTGGGTTGTCTGCAAAAAGGAAGGCAGGTGCCTAGCAATTCAATATTAGCTGATTTAGATGTACATATCTAAAGGCAGACAGTGTAGTTTCTACATCCCTTAGGCTCCTGGAAACAGCACACACTGGAAATGGTAATGAGAACACTGTCTAACTCCAAAAAGAAAACCGAAATTAGCTTTGTTTACCTTTTCTTCTTCCCATTTCTCTGTTTGTTGCTTCATTTGGTGAAGGATATCTTCCTTCTCTTGGATCAGTTGTCTGTTTCTTTCCCTCAGGCTCTGAAGGCAGTAGAACAAGGCAAACGGGATTACAATTTCTACACCAGTGCTTCATTTTTCAAAAAGGCCTATAGTTTGGGTTTTTTTGTTCCACACGGGTTGAGAACTCATAACATTTGGACCAGGCTGCTAAGTCTTGGGGATCTTGCACAAAAATAATATAAATTGATTGATTTACAATGGCCGCATGTGACCAGAGGTGCTGGTTTTTGTTGGTTTTTTTTTCATAAAAACAAAACTATTTCCAAGTGCATAAGCACAGACAGTACGGGAGAACCCAACACTGAGTTTTCATCAGAGGCACGAAGATAGGCCAAGCTATGAAAACTGTTTTGGAAACATACTGTGTAATGCTTTATTCATGTCCAGAAGGAGACAGACATAGTTTTGTATTAATTTCACAAACTGTGTGTCTTCATTTGACTGTCTGTCCCTAAGAAGAAATCATGACTTATACAGCCTGTTCTTGCAACCTCTGGAAGTACCTGCCATTCTTATTCCCTTGTAAAAATTGTACTTCTTGGTTACCTTAACTGTATCTTGCAAGTGTGTGTTGCTCTTGTTTATCAGCTCTCGGTAAGCTTCTAACTGGGATTTCAGACTCCTCATTTTCTCACCATAATGTTTCTTTATAGTAGTTATAGTCTGTTCCTGTATTACAAAAGATTATTGAGAAAATGAACAGTGAGTGAAAACATGAAAGCTAAGCATGATAAAGAGAACAGTTTCCACAACAGGTAATGCTTGGTTGTCTTTCTTCAATGCTTTTTATCGTCTGCAAGCATTTCTTATTTATCACAGGAGGTTTGTATTTTCACCCACTGCAGATTTTGAGTAAAACTTACTGCTAAAGTAATTTATCTTTTCTCTTTTTTTCTGCAGAAGTAAAAAACAAAGCCTTTCTGAGAGCAGACCAGAATGAATTCACTCTAAGCTTAGCTAAACAATTTTAAAGAAATTAAACTGTGCTCAGAAAACAAAAGCTTGGAAGTATAAGATATAAGTAGCACAAAAAATAACTCTCAGCAACAGGAAACATCTAAATAAGGCAGTAAAATTTTATGAGAAATACAAACAAATCAGAAACTTTAAAAAGCACATATATTTCCGGTGCTTCTAGGAATGATTTTTATTTCAGAGACTTTAATTAATAACACATTACAGTGGCCAAAATGAAAGAGGTTCTGTGAAGAAAGATCATTGCAGTCCCTGTGTTTGCATCTGTGCCCAGCAGGCAATTCTCTCTTACTATGCATCTGTGTTCTTCCTGTTTCTCTCTTTCTCTTCCCCTTCAGATCATTACAGAGTTAATTGAAAGTGTAAGATGTGACTGTGCAAGGGTTACATTCCTAACGAAGTGCAGAAATGGATTTACACAGGTATTGCAGTGCTTGTGCAAATGTCATAACCTGAGAATAAGATGAAGTTCTGTTCCCTACCAAAGGATACCAAGCCTTTGTACACTACATACAGGGAACTTTCTCTGTTTCTCAAATTTTTCTCAAATTTGCTTGACAGTCTGAAGAGTTTGTTCACTTCCCCTTGGAGGTTCCAGAGGAATTTCTGAATCTCTTCTCTCTGTTCGCCCAGAATAAACTTGGAAAACATACATCTGCATAGGAACTAAGGGCCTGTCTTACTCTGGATTGGAAAAGGAGAATGATGTGACAAATAAGCAGAGAGATGAAGCAGTGGCTGCACGAAAAGGTTTCAGAACAGTGTAGCCAAAGATGACGTGGTTAATTTCATATTTTGGGAGAATTACTGACTAATGGAATGCAGAAATGCTTCCACTAAGGAAAGTGAGGCATTGTGGGGTTATGGACAGTTGCAGGACTGGCACCCCTGGATCATCATTGTAACCTTGCAGGGGTTAACAGGTGGAGGGATTCTGCTATTCTGTAAACCTTCTTGACAAAATATTGCAAGGCTAAAGCAAAGCTAAGTGCAAAGTAGAGGAGAAAGTACCCACAGAGGAAGAGGCCATAAAACTTTCCACTTCGGCAATGAGGGAAGGCAGAACAGCTTGGCACAGCCCTTTACAAAAGATCATTCTTGAGAGGCACAACCTACATGAGCACAAGTGTTCTAGCCATGGTGTCAGTCGTTAGAGAAAGGTGGCATTTAAGAGAAAAGTTTAGTATCAAAAAAAGTTTAGAAAAATATCTGCAACTGTGCCAGACAAAAAGTAAAACCAGATTTCACAAAGTTGTAAGATCAAATACACTTAAAGATACATTGACATTATTTCTGGAGACTTAGAATGTAATTTTGACTAATGGTATGACACAACAACAATGCTAATGCTCCAGAATAATTACCTGGTTTTCTTTCCTTGTATTGTCTAGTTGTCTGATTATCTTCATGTGTTTGTTTTTCATTTGCTGCATGTCTTTTACAATCTGTAGAGGATGAAGGAAATTATCAATTCAGAGCACTAGCAGCTCCAGTTATAATGAACCATCAAACAATTTTGAGGTACATTTCTCAAAGTGACATATACAGTACAGTGAAGAGTTTGATCTTGAAAACAGATAAATAGCCAACAGGACTGCAGGTCAAAGCTTTCAGGCTTCAACAACTAGAAAATATGTTATGTTATTAAATAAAAATCTGTATATGACTTGAAATGGATTTTCTTCTCTAGTCCTAGTATTGCATCTCCACCTCTTCCTTTTTACTATAGTGATCTGAATTGAATACGGAAGACACAGTCATTACAATTACTCTGAAGTTCTTGAAAAACAGCATTGTGAAGCTTATTACTGAGAAAAAAAGTGGAAAAAAAAAAAGGTAGGCAGTGAAGAACATTGCATTTTTGCATTTAAGAGTTAGATAACACAAATTGGTTACAGAATACACTCAATTTTATTTTGTATTCCATTAAAATAATTTGAAAACCTGCAAAACTGATATAACTTTAAGGTGTACTACAGGCATTTATCATGACTAATGAAAACAGATATATACATAAAGGAGTGGCAAAGTGACCTTTTTCCTGTTTGAAAATGAGTCATTTAAGCTTAAAATTGCATCAGGAGCCTTAGTGACTCCGTTTTATTAAGATTGTTTCTAATCCAATTCATAATAGTCACAAAAGGAAAATTCCACTATCTCCCATCCCAGTTTCTGCTGTCCACTTTTCTTTTGACATACTTGTCTGGTAGGTGCAATGTCAAATTACACAACACTGATACTTGTGCATCTTAAATGAGGCTAACAGATACTGCTGGATGAATTACAGCAGTAATGAACATGAAACAAAAATGAAAAAGGAAAAATCTCAGATTTTTTTGTGGTGGCTAATGCATTATTTTTAAACAGTTGTGGTTGTTAGCATTGATCTATGATGACAGATTAAATCTTTGTGAGTATTTACAAGCAGTTAATTTGGGAGTGAAAAATCTTACTATCTGACACTGTCACAGTTCAAATGATATAAAAGTAGCAAAGTAGCAATGTGGTATTGAAATATACCGTCCTATTTACCCCCCATCAAAAACACTATTGTAGAAGTAGAGGAATTTTAAAGAGACACAATTAAAAGGTTAAGACACAAGAAAAGGCTCTTCTAGGAGAAGACTAAAAAGATCGAGACGTGTTTATCCCTTTTATCACCCACAGAGCTCTGAATTGTCTTAACTAGATTGCTTCAGGTATTTGAACTTGTTTCTTACACCTAGCTCAGGGATCTGTGTCCTGTACCACAGAAGTCACCACAGAACTTTTTTGATGCATAATAAAAGAACAAGAGTACAAAAGCATATTTAATGGAATAAATAAACCAGTGAAACCAATAAAACAGGAAATATATATATACGTGGACACATATACACACAGATATTGCATAATATAAAATAAACTGGCTAAGCAGAAAATCCAAAGTTATGCTAGTTACTGGTACCAGAAATATTGCAACAGCAACAAAACCTTACACTGCAAGTCAAAAGCCACTTCCAACAATCAAGAAACATGATGAAAAATATATGGGAAGGCAAGGATTTTCTCCATATACAGTTACATGGAGTCTTTTATCTTTAGACACCTACCTGGAACAGGCAAATTTAAGCAACTTTATATCTTAAGATGGCATTTCCATTTTAATGTTTGTATTTTTATGTCAATATTCAAAATTTAAGTGCAGGCTTCCAAATGTGAAGAAGAAACCTACTAAGCAGTAAGATTGCGTGAATTGAATTAATATGACAAAAATTATCATCACAATTCATTTAGTATATCCTATGAAAAAAGACACTTAATTCAATTGTCAATTTTTTGTATTGTAAATTATTAATTCATGCTGGGGCTTTTTTTTTTTTGGGGGGAGGGTTTTTTTACCTTGATGATATATAATATAGCTAACTTGTATGGAATATATGGCACTTCTTCGGTTGTACATTCCTCCAACTCAGTTGCTTTGTGGTCAGCATCAGAACAAACTCCAGATGTGTTCAGATGATCTACTGTATAACAAAAATGACTTTATCAACTTGAAGTATAGAACTAAAATGCACAGCAAATCCAGATTTACATATTACATTTTAAAATTTTTATTAGAGATATGAAGTATAGTTTTAAAACAAAGAAAATGGATCTTTGGGAGAAGAATTATAGCAAATCTGACATGTCAGATTTAATCTATGGACACCATCACACATAGTTATGTGGTTTGACAATTACTTGTCCGTGACTACTCTGATGTTAATTACTTACATATATTTATGTCATTAAAACTAAAAATGAAAACTTAGGTTAAGTAAAAAAATCATGCAGAAATATGCTGCCT